>NC_053027.1:428156410-428389948 GCF_003073215.2 Triticum urartu
CCATCAAGATTGCCAACAACCCAGTTCAGCACTCGAAGACAAAGCACATTGAAATTCGTCATCACTTTCTCAGAGATCATGTTGTGAAGGAAGACATTGATATCATACATGTCAACACTGAAGAGCAATTGGCAGATATCTTCACCAAGCCCTTGGATGAGAAGAGGTTTTGCAAGTTACGGTGTGAGCTAAATATCCTGGAATCCTCAAATGTCCTGTGATCAGGCACACATCCTAACCCTTATGCATATTGATGACTTAGATGTGCAACACACGAAGTGAAGTATATCTTCAATCAATGAAGACATACATTCTAAGTGTGAATACATTAATGTGGAATTTGACTTCGGAGCGCCACGATAATTGTGCGCCGTGTCTGGGTCTAATACTTCCTATACGGTGGGTAACGCCACCACCAAACGTTCTATTTTGAAGTGTTTCTCTCATGGCGTTACCTTGCAATGTCTTCACATTTGGTTTGGCTTCGAACTCAACATATTTTCATGATTATCTTCACTATATTGACTATATATATATGCTAGTGTTCTATCCTCTACAACATTCACTTATAGCTATGTCTTCGTGTTGAATCTTTTGAACTAAGTGAATGTGATCGGACCCCAAACTTCTCTATGCTTTCTATCTCAAACTCTATCTCTCTAAGTCATATGCATTCTATTGAAACTGTCGAATGTCTTCACTGCGTCCTTGTCAGCAGAAGATATAGAGACAACCATAAAGTCCGTTTTCAATGCTCATTCCTCCACATAAAATCCGGAGAAGCAGGAACGACCACCCGACAATCCAGGCGTGCATGGGACGTGGAACAAACCCCAAACTTCCGCAAACTGGCCACGCGTTCCTCAGATGCGAATCGCCAGGGGCACCTGTGTAATAGCACAGTGCCGCCCTTGTGCCTATAAATACACACTCACAGCGGTAACTATCTCTTCTTCCACCCTCGCACGAACCCTAGCGCCACCGCCAGCTCTCGACGACGCCAGCGATGAAGCGCTTCGCTGCCGCAACCTCTCCGACGCCGTCTTCACGCCGACCGCGGACATCGTCCTCTCCGCTGTCGCCGTAGGTCTCCTCCGTCGCCAAGTTAGGGCACGGACGAGTGAACTGCTCGGCCTCATCTCTTGCTCCGTCTAGCAGTTCTCAGTGTGGTAAATAAAACTGACTTTTTACAGCACCGTTGATCCTATTGATCTGTCACTTTCTACCACAAGAAGTTTCTGTTCACACAAGCTAGATCTCTCTCAAACTGCATCTCATAACATGCCTAGTATATTCACTTGTGCTTCACAAAGTAGTTAGATTCCTCACTTGTACTGATCTGTGGATTCGTACAAATCTGGAACCAACTTCTTATCTATGAGTGAATGTCTTCGCACGATGAGGTCAATGTCTTCTAAACTGATTTATCTTCAAAATCTTCTGAGAATGCATATGACCTCTTCCCCTTCCCTCGCACCTTAATGCTGTCACAGGTACATGTCCGTGGGAGAATCCTTTGGTTCTCATAGTCTGCATTCATTTGCAGAATTCTTAGAGCATCACATAAATTCTCCTGAAGCCAGTTCCTGTTGGTCCAGCAAGAGAAAGCCTTTGAAGCTTTGAACGTCTTGAAGCCTTTCAAGTTAAAGTTTATGGCTTCAGAGAAAGCAGCAAGGAAGGGGGGCAGACAATATCGTGGCGGAACATCCAAAGATCTGCCTGATGAACTCGTAGAAATGTATAAGACAGATCCTGAAGAGGATTATGGTCAGCGCAAGACCCGAATCCAATGAATTCGACGCTATTGGGCAGAACAATGGTTCAAGTACCGCTTCACAACCCAAGAGTATGCTGAGAAAAGCGCCATCAAAAGACCGTGGGGAGACATCTTATACAAGAATCTCCAACCCAAGTCCAGAGATGAAGCTATTGCCCAAAGCTTCTATCCATGCATGGTTCGTGGGCCACAGCCTGATGATGCACATCCGTCGTCACTACTCTGGTGTCGTGACGACAATCTGTTCAAGCGCAACTTCCAGTTTGCCCAAAACTCAGCGAAGCAGAACAAGAAGAAATTTGGGTTAGACTTCAACCCTGGTCCCTCAGCACCAAGGGCAGATGGCACACGAGAAGCAGAACCCAATGTCATCGGTCTGTATGCCAACCTTGAAGGCCTCATCACCTACATCTTGGTTCAAGGGACTGTAGTGAATGAGCCTGCAGCTGACACTGAGTCTGATGAAGCGCCTGCAGTGCCTGCAGTGCCGAAGCCGAAGCAGTTGAAGAAGCCAAAAGCTTCAAAGCCAGCCCATTCACCAAAAATCTCAAAGGCGAAGCCATTGGCGACTGCACCTCTTGAAGACAGTGTGCAGTCTGAAGACTTATCACGCGTCTCAAGGCACCAGAAGGCCAAGATGCCTCTGTCTCACACTGGCAAAGAGCTCACAGCTGCTGCCATCCTGCGCAGTGAAGCCATTGATCTGTCAAGTGATGAAGATCTTGGAGATGACGCTCTTGAGCAACTCATCAAGAGCAAAGAAGAAGCAGAAATCTTCAACAATCTGCCTCTCTTTGATGTCGCCATCATCCACAACTTCATTGACGAGTGGTTTACCACACCAAACATCAGCTTTGAAGATCTACAGCTGCCCCTTGGCCTCAGCGTCGCCTTCCAAGGCGCTATTGCTTCAGAACTTGCTATTGCCCAGCGCATTGTTGAACTGAAGCAGAAAATTGATCATGAAAAGGCTCAGTTCAAGAAGCATATGGCCAAGCTCAGCGTGCAAGAAGTGAAGAGCTTCAAGATCATGTTGCATGAGCTAAAGGAAAACTTTCTGAAGAAGCATGCAGAAGCTCAGGGTTCACGTGAGCGGATGAAGACTCTGGCTGACAGATGTGTGCAAGCCTACAATGAGGCTGAGAAGCGCAAGGCACTTGGGTGTCCTGGCATCGACCCCAAGATGGCCGCAAAGAAAAAGAAGAATACTATTCCAGCTGAACCAGAGGCACCAAGGCAGGAAGCAGTTCCGCTTGTCTTCCCAACTGCAATGACTGGCTCGAAGCCAAAGAGCCGGTCAACCGCTTCAGAGCTCAAGAAGACGAGAACTGCAGAGGCTGAAGCCAGGAAGAGGAAACACTCTGAAGCCTCTCCTTCTGCCCCCACTCAGAAAAAGCGAAAGATCAAGAAAGCTCAGACTGCTCCCACAGAGCCCTTGATAGTTGAACCTATTTCTATGGTTCACCCTGACGCAGAACGTCAACTGACGGTTCATGAGCCTGCTTCCACAGAGGCACCTGAAGCTGAAGACATTCCAGCAGCTGATCCCATCGCTGCTGAAGACATTGGTCATCGTGACAATGTAGAAGATGATGCATCCCTTCCTCAGTTAGAACACAGCGAACTCATCAGCATTGGTCGTCCACTGACGCCAATTGCACAGGATGCTTCATGGGCAGATCGCCCTCAAGAGGAAGAAGACTATGAGGCCCAGCCCACTCCAACCCCACAGGCATCGTCTGCGTTCCGCAGGCTTCGCAAAGGTCCAAGGCCTCAAGTCTATGCTGAAGACATTCCGGCTGCATCAGCCGTAGAAGAAGCACCACAAGAGCCCACTCCTCTGCTCCACCAAGAAGCAGTTCTCCAGGAGAACGTGCTTGTGACCGACCCTCCAGCTAGTCAAGCGGAGGATGAAAATCTTGAGGCTGCCACAACCAACAACGAAGCTAATGTGGAGCCCTCCCTAGCAAAAGCTTCAGAAGACAGCGAAGCCACTGAACCCACAACTTCTGTTCCTGAGTCTGCTGCAGGTCCCCAATTCAACTATCATGTTGAGCACAGGCCTCAGGTCTAGAAGCCCATCCCCAGACTGCCAAGGTTTCCAGGTCCTGCATCAGCACCTGGCTCCTTCAACATCAATGGCTTCAGGGCAGACAACACGTTCTTCGATAGCTCCAAGAACCCCTACTCAAGAGAAAGGATATCATCTGATCGGTTCTGGAGCTATCCTCAGCGAAGCTACTACTCTTGCATTCTTTACAACCAAGGTCGCATCTTTCCACACAAGCGCCTTGACGTTGAAGCTATAGCTGGTCTGCCCTGTCTAGAAGAAGCGTTGGATTGCTTCAAGCAAGTGGGTCTGCTGCAGTTTGTCACTGATGAAGAGCATTGGAATGAAGAGCCGCTGCTACAATTCTATGCCACCCTTCACATCAAAGGATACAGCAGAGATCCGAAGACTTGGATCCTGGAGTGGATGACTGGCAACGTCCATCATGAAGCCAATGCATTTGACATCATTGAGCTCACTGGCTTGCCCACTCCAGGCGATCTTTTTGAGCAAGGCTGTCAACTGCATGCTGAAGCTATTGAGATCATCTTTCAGCGGCCAGAACCTAATATGAGCCAAATGCTCAGCATGATGAAGCCATTGCCCCCAGATGCTGCGTATTCCACAGAGTTCTTCGTTGAAGACCTTGAGTACCTGCCTAGAACCATCTATCACATCATCCGGCGGACTCTCTGGCCTATCAAAGGGCACTCTCCAAATGCCAAGCTTTAGGGTGCAATGAAGACTTTAGTCTTCAACATACTTCATGGCAAATGCTTCAATGCACAGGACTTCTTCATACGCCAACTTGCTGCATCAGGCATGGATCTGTTTGGTTTGAAATTCTACGCCCCTTGGGTCATGCGGCTGATCAAGCTACACTCCGCCATCAAGTATCATCCCTCAGCCCGCAACCATCGGATCTTCCTGCCTGACGTGGACATGTCAACTGAAGCCATATATTCTGAGCCTGGCAAGCAACCTCTAAGTCTTCAGAATGCAGAACATCAGAGCTTCACTCAGAATGTTGAAGGCGTTGAAGCAGTTTCTCGGGTGTATCCTTTGGCTGGCACTACACGTGCACCACACCCTGCTTCAACTGAAGCCACTAACAGTGCCACTGCTTCAAGACCCAAGAAGCGCACTCGCGTTCTCAACGACCGAGAGCTTCTTGTGGCCCTTCATCAGAAACAAGATAGGCATCATGACTGGCTGAAGCGTCAGATGAAAAGCCTCTTGGTGGATGTTAATCGCACTCGAAATCTTGCCACCAAGAACGCTTTCGTTGCCCATGAAACCTGTTGCCGCACATGGAAAGGGCTAACGATGATGCTTTCTGAAGCTGATCTTTAAGAGGATGGCTTCACTGAGAGATTCAAATTTGACTCCACACCTCCTCGAAGAGCTGTGCTGCCGGGGACTCCATCTCTTGAAGACTCTGAGTTTTCTTCCTCTGCTGCCACAGTCACTGCCAGAATCATTAAGGAAGAAGACGATGCTACTTCACCACCATCTGCTTCAGCACCTCCAAGCTCTTCTGCACCGCCAAACAACATCAACAACCCTGCTACTTCATCTACTCCTCATGGGAACGAGTAGAGGCTCTATGTCTTCAAACCTTTTTGGTCATTACTGACAAAAGGGGGAGAAGCATATGAGATTGATAGTCTTCAAGCGGGTTCATATGGGCGGGTACCTTATATTTTGCTTCGTGCTTACAACTCTCGTTTTTGCTACATTTGGTTCTTATGAGTTGTAACACTTAAACCAGATGGTCGTCTGCTACTCGTTTTCCACCCTGTTTTGCGAAGATAAATTCCGCATGTGCGACGATAAATTCCGCACTTATCTCATTCTGCAGACGTCCATTTTCCATTATGCATGTCATTATCTTCATATACTTTCACATGCATAGTGGATTGTCATCATAAGCTGAAGTGGATCTCCACAAGTACAACCTGCCATGTGCATTTGCATTCCAAAAGCAAATTAACTTATATGCACATCTTCAGGGGGAGCCCTTGCAACTTATGAAGACAATTCCTTATCCTTTACAATTTCACAGACTATATTCCCCGTTGAAAACTTCAACTAGTTTGTCATCAATCACCAAAAAGGGGGAGATTGTAAGTGCATCTAGTGCCACCCCTAGTTGGTTTTGGAGTATTGACGACAAACCTAGTTGAGGGACTAATGTGTTTGTGAGAATTGCAGGATAACACAGGTAGAAGTCCCTCATCGATTCGGTTTTACTACCAGAGATGACCCCTAAAAATGTATGAAGACATTGAAGTCAAAGGTGGTATATGAAGATATTCCTATGACAAAAGAAGACACGATATGAAGCCTATGGAGCTCGAAGACTTAGATCTTTCGTAGTTCTTTTTCTTTTGTGTTGAGTCATAGGAACCACCGTACTGTTAAGTGGGGTCCAGGAGAACCAGTCAGAATGACTGAAGTGATGCCTAAACCAAAAACCTATGTCTTCGAGTGAAGACAATGAGAGCGAATCTTGTCCAGAGCCGGACAAGTCAGCTTTGCTTGTAGCCCAAGTAAAGTTGCCATGAGAGTTTCAAATCTGACTGTTGAGACACATGTCAGTTCCTTAGTGACCCAAGGTCATTTCGGACAAATCAGGTCGGGTTGCCAAGTGCCTATAAATAGCCCACTCCCTACAACCATAAACGGTTGGCTGCTCAGATTGAGAGTACGACTTTTGTCGTTTGAGAGCAACCCACCTTCGAAGCCTTTGAGAGAGAATTCCTTGCGAGGATAAAGCCCTAACCACCCAGAGCCAGAGAGAATTGGGCATCACTTAAGTCTTCTTGTCTGTGTGATCTGAAGACTTATTACACTTGAGGACTGTGCATCCTCCAGACGGTTAGGCGTCGCGTTCAGAGCATCCAAGAGACATTGTGGATTGCCAGTGAACGAAGTCTGTGAAGGTTTGGGAGTCTACCTTGAAGACTTACCAGAGTGATTGGGCGAGGACTATGTGACCTTAGCTCAAGGAGAATACGGTGAGGACTTGGTGTCCTGAGCTGCGTGTTCAGGACTGGGTGTCCGGGACTGTGTGTCCTAAGGTTTAAATACCTAGCCGCTCCAACCAGACGTACAGTTGTCACAGCAACTGGAACTGGTCCAACACATCATTGTCTTCAACGAGTCACTGGTTTCATCTTCACTTCCTTTTACTTACTGATTACTCATTGTGAAGTCATTGCATGTCTGTTCTATCTTTTGTCTTCACAACGTGAGTGTATGATCTGTTTGGCTTCATAACTCTTCCTACCTGATCCTTTTACACTACAGCTATTTGTCACTGTGCTTTCACTCTGTTGATACTTGACCATGGCTTGCCTAGTGTAGTCTAACTTCCGCTGCATAGTAATAGGCATATCTCTACTGTTTGTCTTCATAACTTCCACGTTTTGAAGACTTTCATAAAAATCGCCTATTCACCCCCCCTCTATGTCGATATAATGCACTTTCAGGTATCGCAGCATAGGCATAGCAAAAGAGCGAGCAATCTAGCAAGCAAAGATAGAAGTGATTTCGAGGGTATGGTCATCTTGCCTGAAATCCCGCAAGGAAGAAGAACGAGTCCATGAAGAAGACAAACGGACATAGACAAATGGGTCCTAACAAACATGACTTTATCAGAACCAACCCGAAGAAGCAACACCGGAAAGAAACACACAACATAGTAAACAACCAACACATAAACAAGGCATGATATGCGGGATGCGGGATGCGATGCATATGCATGATTTGGAAAGAAAAGATTGAACCTGGCCTTAACTTGGAAAACCAAGAGTGCCACTGGAAAGAGGAGTTGATTTCGGTCGAAATCGATATAAAGATCACCGGAATCGGATGCACGGTTTGGAAATGGCAAATAATACAAATATGGCACCAGTCTGCGATAATCAGCAAGTGACCATCTAAATGCATCAAGATAAATATGCTACAGCACTCAAACATAGCAACAAAACAGATGGCAGGGATCCACTCATTATTCTTGATAAAATATGAACACTGAGCTACGTCTAATACACTCATCAATAGGTTCAAACAAGCATGGGAAAAGTGCAAATGATAACAGGTTTCAGACTTTGTGAAATGACAAGTAAGGAATTTATCATCAGTAAGCAATCTTTAGAGCATGAAAACTACATGCTACAGGAACATATCATGGCAAAGAAAGGCACGGCATGAAGCTACTCAAAGCATATAACAAAAGTCCCTTAGTGACCATGAGCCAAAAGGGATCAGAAAATACAATTGCAAGCATGTGAACATAGCAAAAACATAAACAGATTCAGACTTAGGGAAAAACTGGAGCATGGCAAAACAGTTATCAAGTAGGCATGTTTACGAGCTCGATGCACTCACTACGAGGCATTGCATGAAAAGCTAAGCATACACCCAGCAAATAGACATGGCATAGAAGCTAGACATGGCAAGAACAACAACATAGCATGCACGGATCAACAACAATAAGCTCGGCAAAATCGCTAAACATGTTAATAATCTGCCAGGTACATTTTATAGCAAAAGTAGAGCTCGATTGGCTCAAGCTAGTGTGCTCCATAATTGCAAAAAAAGACATGAATGGATAGAGAAAAACAATATCTACAAAACATCCTTACTGATCATCCTCAAAAGAGGCACGGATCACTAGGAAACAACATGAACATATGGCATAAAAACAATAACAGGACAGGGACTTAGTGAAATTCCAAGTACCTGAAATCAGCATCATCGAGTAAGCTACTTTGCATTCTTGTGCTAGTCACCATAAAGATCACAAAAATACATGGCATACACCCTTGTAAAGATGGCGTGTCATACTACAAAACACATGTAGAGCTCAGGATCATAGCATGCACACATTAATCATGACAAAAATGACAAAAGTGCATTGGCTGAAACAGATATGCAACTTTCCTCACATAGCCCTCTTCCAACAACATTTCAGGCATCAAGATGAGATCAAATGAAAATGATGCAATGAGACGAAATGATGTACTCTTCGAGGCGAACATTTTTATATGCTACATGCATGAATCGGAGCAACGGTGATGAAATTATGATGCGATGATTAGGGGCATGTGAATCTGGAAACTTTGGGGACTTGGTGGAATTTTACCTCCACGAAAGTCAACGCGGGACGGAGAGAAGCGGGACGAAGAGATCCAGGATGGAGACGGTGTTTGGATGGCGGGATTGGTGGATCTCGTCCAGCCCGAGTGGATCCGGCCGGAGAGAGCTCCGGCGAACTCTGGCGCGGTTCCGGCGATAACGGAAGAGGCCGGCGATGAGGAGGCGGAGGCACACGGCGACGTGGAGGCAGCGGGGCACGGCACACGCGGCGGCGGTGACTGAAGGTGGGCAGCGCGCCGCAGCGATGGTGGAGGCACGGGGACGCGCGGGTGGCGGGGCGGAGCCGACGTGCGGCGGCGACAGGCGGAGGCGAGCAGGCGGCGTCGGGTGGCGGAGCTCGAGGCGCGCGAGGGCGGCAGAGATGCGGCGAAGTCCAGCGATGAGGTGGCGGGGTCGCGGCCTCCGGCGAGGTCCGGGTGGCCGGCAGGAGGCGTTGTGGCAGCGGCGAGGCTGCGGGCCGCGGCGGCGGCGCGCGGGCTTGCACGGGCCGGATCTGGGCCCCGGGGGCCGCGCGGTGGTGGGAGGCGGCGCGGGCAGGTGGCGCTGCGGGATTGGGCGCGGCGGACGGTGGTGATGACGTGTCGCCTCCGGATTGGCCAGAGCGATGTGGCAGCGGGGTGGACGCGTCCGCCGGCGGGCGGACATGTCCGTCGGCGCGGAGGGAAGTTAGGGTAGGGTTTGATCTGCGCGGATTTTCGGGGGAGGCCACATATTTATAGGTAGAGGGAGCTAGGAGTGTCCAAATGAGGTGCGGTTTTCGGCCACGCGATCCTGATCGAACGACCGAGATGATGGAGGGGGTTTAGGTGGGTTTTGGGCCACTTTGGGAGGGTGTTGGTCTGCAACACACACGAGGCCTTTTCGGTCCCTCGGTTAACCGTTGGGGTAGCAAACGAAGTCCAAATGGTACGAAACTTGACAGGCGGTCTACCGGTAGTAAACCAAGGCCGCATGACAAGTCTCGGTCCAAACAGAAAATGTTTAACACCCGCATATGAGAAGAGGTAGAAAGGGACACCGGATGACATAGGAGCGCCGGATTGCAAAATGTACAACGGGGAAAAAGCTCGGATGCATGAGACGAACATGTATGTAAATGCAATGCACATGATGACATAATATGATATGCAAGACACGCAAGCAATGACAAGGCAACAACAGCAAATAACTGGAAGACACCTGGCACATCGGTCTCGGGGCGTTACACTCATAATACCGATCATCACCGAACGTTTAAGCGTGCGGACCCTACGGGTTCGAGAACTATGTAGACATGACCGAGACACGTCTCCGGTCAATAACCAATAGCAGAACCTGGATGCTCATATTAGCTCCTACATATTCTACGAAGATCTTTATCGGTCAGACCGCATAACAACATACGTTGTTCCCTTTGTCATCGGTATGTTACTTGCCCGAGATTCGATCATCGGTATCTCAATACCTAGTTCAATCTCGTTACCGGCAAGTCTCTTTACTCTTTCCGTAATACATCATCCTGCAACTAACTTATTAGTTGCAATGCTTGCAAGGCTTGAGTGATGTGCATTACCGAGAGGGCCCAGAGATACCTCTTCGACGATCGGAGTGACAAATCCTAATCTCGAAATACGCCAACCCAACAAGTACCTTCGGAGACACCTGTAGATCACCTTTATAATCACCCAGTTATGTTGTGACGTTTGGTAGCACATAAAGTGTTCCTCCGGTAAAGGGAGTTGCATAATCTCATAGTCATAGGAACATGTATAAGTTATGAAGAAAGCAATAGCAACAAACTAAACGATCAAGTGCTAAGCTAACAGAATGGGTCAAGTCAATCACATCATTCTCCTAATGATGTGATCCCGTTAATCAAATGACAACTCATGTCTATGGTTAGGAAACATAACCATCTTTGATTGACGAGCTAGTCAAGTAGAGGCATACTAGTGACTCTCTGTTTTTGTCTATGTATTCACACATTTATTATGTTTCCGGTTAATACAATTCTAGCATGAATAATAAACATCTATCATGATGTAAGTAAATAAATAATAACTTTATTATTGCCTCTAGGGCATATTTCCTTCAGTCTCCCACTTGCACTAGAGTCAATAATCTAGATTACACAGTAATTATTCTAACACCATGGAGCCTTGGTGCTGATCATGTTTTGCTCGTGGAAGAGGCTTAGTCAGCGGGTCTGCAATATTATTATCCGTATGTATCTTGCAAATTTCTATGTCTCCCACTTGGACTAAATCCCGAATGGAATTGAAGCGTCCCTTGATGTGTTTGGTTCTCTTGTGAAATCTGGATTCCTTCGCCAAGGCAATTGCACCAGTATTGTCACAAAAGATTTTCATTGGACCCAATGCACTAGGTATGACACCTAGATCGGATATGAACTCCTTCATCCAGACTCCTTCATTTGCTGCTTCCGAAGCAGCTATGTACTTCGCTTCACATGTAGATCCCGCCACGACGCTTTGTTTAGAACTGCACCAACTGACAGCTCCACCATTCAGTAAAAACACGTATCCGGTTTGCGATTTAGAATCGTCCGGATCAGTGTCAAAGCTTGCATCAACGTAACCATTTACGATGAGCTCTTTGTCACCTCCATATACGAGAAACATATCCTTTTCAGGTATTTCAGGATGTTCTTGACCGCTGTCTAGTGATCCACTCCTGGATTACTTTGGTACCTCCCTGCTAGACTTATAGCAAGGCACACATCAGGTCTGGTACACAGCATTGCATACATGATAGAGCCTATGGCTGAAGCATAGGGAACATCTTTCATTTTCTCTCTATCTTCTGTGGTGGTCGGACATTGAGTCTTACTCAACTTCACACCTTGTAACACAGGCAAGAACTCTTTCTTTGCTTGATCCATTTTGAACTTCTTCAAAACTTTATCAAGGTATGTGCTTTGTGAAAGTCCAATTAAGCGTCTTGATCTATCTCTATAGATCTTAATGCCCAATATGTAAGCAGCTTCACCGAGGTCTTTCATTGAAAAAATCTTATTCAAGTATCCCTTTATGCTATCCAGAAATTCTATATCATTTCCAATCAATAATATGTCATCCACATATAATATCAGAAATGCTACAGAGCTCCCACTCACTTTCTTGTAAATACAGGCTTCTCCAAAAGTCTGTACAAAACCAAATGCTTTGATCACACTATCAAAGCGTTTATTCCAACTTCGAGAGGCTTGCACCAGTCCATAAATGGATCACTGGAGCTTGCACACTTTGTTAGCTCCCTTTGGATCGACAAAACCTTCTGGTTGCATCATATACAACTCTTCTTCCAGAAATCCATTCAGGAATGCAGTTTTGACATCCATTTGCCAAATTTCATAATCATAAAATGCGGCAATTGCTAACATGATTCGGACAGACTTAAGCATCGCTACGGGTGAGAAGGTCTCATCATAGTCAATCCCTTGAACTTGTCGAAAACCTTTTGCAACAAGTCGAGATTTTTAGACAGTAACATTACCGTCAGCGTCAGTCTTCTTCTTGAAGATCCATTTATTCTCAATTGCTTGCCGATCAACGGGCAAGTCAACCAAAGTCCACACTTTGTTCTCATACATGGATCCCATCTCAGATTTCATGGCTTCTAGCCATTTTGCGGAATCTGGGCTCACCATCGCTTCTTCATAGTTTGTAGGTTCATCATGATCTAGTAGCATGACTTCCAGAACAGGATTACCGTACCACTCTGGTGCGGATCTTACTCTGGTTGATCTACGAGGTTCGGTAGTAACTTGATCTGAACTTTCATGATCATTATCATTAGCTTCATCACTACACAGAAACTGGTTTCTGTGATGTACTACTTTCCAATAAGGGAGCAGGTACAGTTACCTCATCAAGTTCTACTTTTCTCCCACTCACTTCTTTCAAGAGAAACTCCTTCTCCAGAAAAACTCCGAATTTAGCAACAAAAGTTTTGCCTTCGGATCTGTGATAGAAGGTGTACCCAACAGTCTCCTTTGGGTATCCTATGAAGACACATTTCTCCGATTTGGGTTCGAGCTTATCAGGTTGAAGCTTTTTCACATAAGCATCGTAGCCCCAAACTTTCAGAAACGACAACTTTGGTTTCTTGCCAAACCATAGTTCATAAGGAGTTGTCTCAACGGATTTCGATGGTGTCCTATTTAACGTGAATGCAGCCGTCTCTAAAGCATAACCCCAAAACGATAACGGTAAATCAGTAAGTGACATCATAGATCGCACCATATCTAATAAAGTACGATTACGATGTTCGGACACACCATTACGCTGTGGTGTTCCGGGTGGCGTGAGTTGCGAAACTATTCCGCATTGTTTCAAATGTAGACCAAACTCGTAACTCAAATATTCTCCTCCACGATCAGATCGTAGAAACTTTATTTTCTTGTTACGATGATTTTCAACTTCACTCTGAAATTCTTTGAACTTTTCAAATGTTTCAGACTTATGTTTCATTAAGTAGATATACCCATATCTGCTTAAATCATCTGTGAAGGTGAGAAAATAACGATATCCGCCATGAGCCTCAACATTCATTGGACCACATACATCTGTATCTATGATTTCCAACAAGTCTGTTGCTCTCTCCATAGTACCGAAGAACGGCCTTTTAGTCATCTTACCCATGAGGCACGGTTCGCAAGTACCAAGTGATTCATAATCAAGTAGTTCCAAAAGTCCATCAGTATGGAGTTTCTTCATGCGCTTTACACCGATATGACCTAAACGGCAGTGCCACAAATAAGTTGCACCATCATTATCAACTCTGCATCTTTTGGTTTCAACATTATGAATATGTGTATCACTACTATCGAGATTCATCAAAAATAGACCACTCTTCAAGGGTGCATGACCATAAAAGATATTACTCATATAAATAGAACAACCATTATTCTCTGATTTAAATGAATAACCATCTCGCATCAAACAAGATCCAGATATAATGTTCATGGTCAACGCTAGCACCAAATAACAATTATTTAGGTCTAATACTAATCCCGAAGGTAGATACAGAGGTAGCGTGCCGACCGCGATCACATCGACTTTGGAACCATTTCCCACGCGCATCGTCACCTCGTCCTTAGCCAATCTTTGCTTAATCCATAGCCCCTGTTTCGAGTTGCAAATGTTAGCAACAGAACCAGTATCAAATACACAGGTGCTACTGCGAGCATTAGTAAGGTACACATCAATAACATGTATATCACATATACCTTTGTTCACTTTGCCATCCTTCTTATCCGCCAAATACTTGGGGCAGTTCCGCTTCCAGTGACCAGTCTGCTTGCAGTAGAAGCACTCAGTCTCAGGCTTAGGTCCAAACTTGGGTTTCTTCTCCTGAGCAGCAACTTGTTTGCTGTTCTTCTTGAAGTTCCCTTTCTTCTTCCCTTTGCCCTTTTTCTTGAAACTGGTGGTCTTATTAACCATCAACACTTGATGCTCCTTCTTGATTTCTACCTCCGCGGCTTTTAGCATCGCGAAGAGCTCAGGAATAGTTTTATTCATCCCTTGCATATTATAGTTCATCACAAAGCTTTTGTAGCTTGGTGGCAGTGATTGAAGAACTCTGTCAATGACACTATCAACAGGAAGATTAACCCCTAGTTGAGTCAAGTGATTATGATACCCAGACATTTTGAGTACATGTTCACTGACAGAACTATTCTCCTCCATCTTGCAGCTATAAAACTTATTGGAGACTTCATATCTCTCAATCCGGGCATTTGCTTGAAATATTAACTTCAACTCCTGGAACATCTCATATGCTCCATGACGTTCAAAACGTCGTTGAAGACCCGGTTCTAAGCCGTAAAGCATGGCACACTGAACTATCGAGTAGTCATCAGCTTTGCTCTGCCAGACGTTCATAACATCTGGTGTCGTTCCTGCAGCAGGCTAGGCACTTAGCGGTGCTTCTAGGACGTAATTCTTCTATGCAGCAATGAGGATAATCCTCAAGTTATGGACCCAGTTCGTGTAATTGCTACCATCATCTTTCAACTTTGCTTTCTCAAGGAACGCACTAAAATTCAACAGAACAACAGCACGAGCCATCTATCTACAATCAAACATAGACAAGCAAGATACTTTCAGGTACTAAGTTCATGATAAATTTAAGTTCAATTAATCATATTACTTAAGAACTCCCACTTAGAAAGATATCCCTCTAATCCTCTAAGTGATCACGTGATCCAAATCAACTAAACCATGTCCGATCATCACGTGAGATGGAGTAGTATCAATGGTGAACATCAATATGTTGATCATATCTACTATGTGATTCACGCTCGACCTTTCGGTCTCCGTGTTCCGAGGCCATATCTGTTATATGCTAGGCTCGTCAAGTTAAACCTGAGTATTCCGCATGTGCAACTGTTTTGCACCCGTTGTATTTGAACGTAGAGCCTATCACACCCGATCATCACGTGGTGTCTCAGCATGAAGAACTTTCGCAACGGTGCATACTCAGGGAGAACACTTATACTTTGATAATTTAGTGGGGAATCATCTTATAATGCCACCGTCAATCAAAGCAAGATAAGATGCATAAAAGATAAACATCACATGCAATCAATATAAGTGATATGATATGGCCATCATCATCTTGTGCTTGTGATCTCCATCTCCGAAGCACCTTCATGATCACCATCGTCACTGGCGCGACACCTTGATCACTATCGTAGCATCGTTGTCGTCTCGCCAATCTTATGCTTCCACGACTATCGCTACCGCTTAGTGATAAAGTAAAGCATTACAGCGCAATTGCATTGCATACAATAAAGCGACAACCATATGGCTCCCGCCAGTTGCCGATAACTCGGTTACAAAACATGATCATCTCATACAATAAAATTTAGCATCATGTCTTGACCATATCACATCACAACATGCCCTGGAAAAACAAGTTAGACGTCCTCTACTTTGTTGTTGCAAGTTTTACGTGGCTGCTACGGGCTTAGCAAGAACCGTTCTTACCTACGCATCAAAACCACAATGATAGTTTGTCAAGTTGGTGTTGTTTTAACCTTCGCAAGGACCGGGCGTAGCCACACTTGGTTCAACTAAAGTTGGAGAAACTGACACCCGCCAGCCACCTGTGTGCAAAGCACGTCGGTAGAACCAGTCTCGCGTAAGTGTACGCGTAATGTCGGTCCGGGCCACTTCATCCAACAATACCGCCGAACCAAACTGGTAAGCAGTATGACTTATATCGCCCACAACTCACTTGTGTTCTACTCGTGCACAACATCAACGCATAAAACCTAGGCTCGGATGCCACTGTTGGGGAACGTAGTAATTTCAAAAAAAATCCTACGCACACGCAAGATCATGGTGATGCATAGCAACGAGAGGGGAGAGTGTTGTCTACGTACCCTCGTAGACCGGCAATGGAAGTGTTGACACAACGTAGAGGAAGTAGTCGTACGTCTTCCCGATCCGACCGATCCAAGTACCGAACGTACGACACCTCCGAGTTCTGCACACGTTCAACTCGGTGACGTCCCTCGAGTTCCGATCCAGCAAAATGTTGAGGGAGAGTTTCGTCAGCACGACGGCGTGATGATGGTGATGATGTTCTACCGACGCAGGGCTTCGCCTAAGCACCGCTACGATATGACCGAGGTGAATATGGTGGAAGGGGGCACCGCACACGGCTAAGGAACGATCACGAGGATCAACTTGTGTGTCATGGGGTGCCCCTGTGCCTCAGTATATAAAGGAGGGAGAGGAGGAGCTGCGGCCGGTCCTATGGGTGCGCCTGGAGGAGTCCTACTCCAACCGGGAGTAGGACTCCCCCCTCTTGCCTTGTTGGAAAAGGAAGGAGGAAGGGAGAAAGAGGAAAGGGGGGCGCCCCCCCCCCCTTCCTTGTCCTTTTCGGACTAGGGGGGAGGGGGCGCGCGGCCTGCCCTGGCCAGCCCTCCTCTTCTCCCTTATGGCTCATGTAGGCCCAATAACCCCCGGGGGGGTTCCGGTAACCCCCCGGTACTCCGGTAAAATCCCGATTTCACCCGGAATGTTTCCGATATCCAAATATAGGCTTCCAATATATCAATCTTTATGTCTCGACCATTTCGAGACTCCTCATCATGTCCGTGATCACATCCGGGACTCCGAACAACCTTCGCTACATCAAAACACAAAAACCCTAATTACGATCGTCACCGAACTTTAAGCGTGCGGACCCTACGGGTTCGAGAACTATGCAGACATGACCGAGACACATCTCCGGTCAATAACCAATAGCGGAACCTGGATGCTCATATTGGCTCCTACATATTCTACGAAGATCTTTATCGGTCAGACCGCATAACAACATACGTTGTTCCCTTTGTCATCGGTATGTTACTTGCCCGAGATTCAATCGTCGGTATCTCAATACCTAGTTCAATCTCGTTACCGGCAAGTATCTTTACTCGTTCCGTAATACATCATCCTGCAACTAACTTATTAGTTGCAATGCTTGCAAGGCTTGAGTGATGTGCATTACTGAGAGGGCCCAGAGATACCTCTTCGACAATCGGAGTGACAAATCCTAATCTCGAAATACGCCAACCCAACAAGTACCTTCGGAGACACCTGTAGAGAACCTTTATAATCACCCAGTTACGTTGTGACGTTTGGTAGCACACAAAGTGTTCCTCCGATAAACGGGAGTTGCATAGTCTCATAGTCATAGGAACATGTATAAGTTATGAAGAAAGCAATAGCAACAAACTAAACGATCAAGTGCTAAGCTAACGGAATGGGTCAAGTCAATCACATCATTCTCCTAATGATGTGATCCCGTTAATCAAATGACAACTCATGTCTATGGTTAGGAAACATAACCATCTTTGATTAACGAGCTAGTCAAGTAGAGGCATACTAGTGACTCTCTGTTTTTGTCTATGTATTCACACATGTATTATGTTTCCAGTTAATACAATTCTAGCATGAATAATAAACATTTATCATGATATAAGGAAATAAATAATAACTTTATTATTGCCTCTAGGGCATATTTCCTTCAACCTGTGGGTTAGGGCCCACTCAAAAGAAACACCATTGAAAAGATTGCTTGAAAAGAGAGATTGCAGTGGTTGAATTAAATGGCTTGAATGAGATAACAACCTCGAGATATCTTGAACGGATTGATAAAGGAGACACCAATCTTCTAATATATCTTCAGCACTCCGGATACAAAAATAGCAAGAGGTGGATGCTTAAGAGGTGCGTCGGCATGAGAAAACCTTTGAAACAAGGAAAGGAATATGATCACACTGAATGCTTGAGTTGGATCCACCGGAGAAGAAAAAGAACGAAGAATGATGAACTTGAAGCTCCGTTAGAATCTTCATGAGAATCACCGGATAAGACTATTAACAGAAAAGAATGGAGAGACTTCACATCAATAAGATGGATACTTGATTAATAAATATTAGTCCTTGAAGAAAAAGGGTGGGTGGGCGGGAAAACAAAGGCAACTTGGGGAAGATGAAACAAACAACATTGGAAAAAAATGACAGGTGATCTTGCGGATGTTGAAATGATCGGATCCACTTGAAGAGAAGCACACTGGTTGAGAAGAAATTGAGATGACAAACTCGATGATCAAGAAGGATTAGTATTCACATAGGAATATGAGAACACCGCTTAGGAAAGGTATGGAATCAACACTTGACATTGAAGCAACTCGAATACCACAACAAAAACAAAACAAAGGATTGGCTTGCAAAATAAGCCAGAACAAACATATGATAGATCCCATATCGTATCATGTGTCTGTTGGAAAAATATTCTAGGAGCTACTTGAATTCCCACTTATAAACTCCCGAAACTTTCTGGTTATGCAATCAGGTGTTGGGGATACAGGGGAAGCATAATATCTCACCCAAAACTTGCAAATCCTACATCCAGCTGTATCCATCCTTCAACACATAACCAAGAAACCTTCGGAAATCGTTTACCTCAACCTTCGAAAAGCATCCGTTATACGAGTTATGGCAATACTCCTAAACTTCCGCCCCAGTACTGGGTGGCGTCGAGGTTATCTCACCAAAAACAGCATAAAAGAGATTTTCGATGTTGGCGAACTCAGGTATTCCAGAACTGCAACAATAAAATCGTGACGACAACACCTCAAAGCTCAACTCCCCGGGACACTGCCACAACCCCTAACTGTCTGGAGGCACCAAGAACAATGTTCTCGTCACAAAACCATCGGAACGATTCCAAGATACCCGCGTGATCCTAAAAAAATCGTGAAATTTGAGGAGAGAAGAGTCAAAACTTCTGCGTCAGGAGGCCTCACCAGAGCGACGAAGGGACTGAAGAGTAAAAAGAATCCTACTCTCTGATATATATAATCCTAAGACTAAAAACATTTTGTTCTAGACTAAACAACGTCAGCGATTCGATCAAGCAGGGGGCTCCTAAGTCGGGGATGGCTCTGATTACCAACTTGTAACACCCACAATGCGGCTATATCTCCCATGTGTCGGGGCACGACATAGAGGCATAGCCGCATGGTACTCATGTCGCAAGAGAGGTAATCTTTACACATCGCATGTACTGAATAAGAAAGGGGTAAAGAGTTGGATTACAACCGCCACTTCACACAATACATAAATATATCATACATCATCCAAAATACAAACAAGGTCCGACTACGGAACCAAAATAAAGAAAGACAACCCCAAATGCTAGATCCCCGATCGTCCCAACTGGGCTCCACTACTGATCACCTGGAAACGAAACAACACAACGAACATGAGCTTCATAAAGGTCCCACTTGAGATGGGTTGTGTCATCTGCACTGGTATCACGGCTACACACGCGGTTGATTCATTTTAATTAAGTTAAGTGTCAAGTTATCTACAACCGGATATTAACAAATTCCCATCTGCCCGTAACCGCGGGCATGGCTTTCGAAAGTTCAAACCCCGCAGGGGTGTTCCAACTTAGCCCATCACAAGCTCTCATGGTCAACGAAGGATATTCCTTCTCCTGGGAAGACCCGATCAGTCTCGGAATCCCAGTTACAAGACATTTCGACAATGGTAAAACAAGACCAGCAAAGCCGCCCGATGTGCCGACATCCTGATAGGAGCTGCACATATCTCGTTCTTAGGGCAACACCGGATTGTCCAAGATTCCGGTAGGCCAGCCTAGAGTTGCTCCCTGGTGGCCACCAGCGACTGACAGGTTCGGACCAACACTTAGACAAGCACTGGCCCGGGGGAGGGGGTTAAAATAAAGATGACCCTCGGGAGCGCAACTCCCAAGGGAAAAAGGTAGGTGGTGGTGAGGCAACTGGTAAAACCAAGGTTGGGCCTTGCTGGAGGAGTTTTATTCAAAGCAAACTGTCAAGGGGTTCCCATAACACCCAACCGTGTAAGGAACGCAAAATCAAGGAACATAACACCGGTATGACGGAAACTAGGGCGGCAAGAGTGGAACAAAACACCAGGCATAACGCCGAGCCTTCCACCCTTTACCAAGTATATAGATGCATTAAATAAACAATATATATAGTGATATCCCACAATATCCATGTTCCAACATGGAACAAACTTCAACTTCACCTGCAACTAGCAATGCTATAAGAGGGGCTGAGCAAAGCGGTAACATAGCCAAACAATGGTTTGCTAGGAAAGGTGGTTTAGAGGCTTGACATGGCAATATGGGAGGCATGATATAGCAAGTGGTAGGTAGCGCGACATAGCAATAGAGCGAACAACCAAAAAGCAAAGATAGAAGTGATTTCAAGGGTATGGTCATCTTTCCTGAGATCCCCCAAGGAAGAAGAGCGAGTCCGTGAAGAAGACAAACAGACGTAGTCGAACGGATCCTCACAAACGCAACGTTACCGGAACTAACACGAAGAAGCAACACCGAAAAGGAGCAAACATCAAGGTGAACAACCATCACATAAACATGACATGATGCACAACCAAGTATGATGCATGTCCGGTTTAATGAGGCATGGCATGGAAAAGTGAACAAACAATACTACAAATTAAGTGGAGCTCAATATGCAATGAGTTGCGTATTGACGGAACACCACATTCAAGTTATTTGGTTCGATCTCGTTTATGTACCCAACAATATTAAATGTTGATTAACATGGCAAGAGGTTAAGAAAATGAAAACTACCTAACTAGGCAAGTTTAAATGAGGCCGGAACAACAAGCAACAAGTCCGGAAAAATCCTCATGAGCATATATTAGATTTGGTACTGTTATGCCCTGAACCATATTTTAAAGTTGTTAAACATGCAAAGCAAGTACACCATGTTAAACTAGGTATTTTTCTACCCCATTTACATATAAAGTTTATTAAAAACCGAGCTACGGTTATTAAGTTATGAATTAAAGCATTTTAGCATGAAAATAGGAAAATTATATGAAAACAACAATTTAAACATTTTAAACATGGATGAAAGTTGCAAATTATTAATCTACACAAAATTCTAAGCAAGTTTCATATATTAAATTTTTACATGTGATGCATGGTTGGTGAGTTATTAAATGCAAGAAGAACAGGGGCTTTTCTGTAAAATAGTCGTCTCTGGAATATTGGCAAAATCCGCAAGACTAGGGAAAAACCATAGCGGGCCGAATCTGGCTGGCCCAAAAGTGCATGGGCGGCTCGGGTGCATGCTCACATCGGGCCATCTCTGGCCGAAACTGGAGCTGGGCCGGCTCTGGGAGAGGCCCACGCGGGGCTCTGGAGCGGGCCTTGACGATGGCTGGAGAGGAGGCGGCCCACGCGGGAATCATAGGGGAGCTGGTTGGGCCTTGCTCGGTGCGGTGGGACGAGCCCGAGTTGGTCTGGATCGGACTGCGGTCAACGCTCGACCGGAACGAGCGTAGCGAGAGTAGGGGAAGTCAGCGGTGGCGCGAGATGCAGCCGACGTGAGGTTCAGGACGACAGCAGGCGGCGGGATCCGGCCAGGATGGGCCGTGCTTGGAGGAGGAGGCGGATCCAGCCGGACCTGGAGGAAGCCGTCGGCGAGCTTGGCTCCTGCGGACCTGGCGGTTCAGGGACTTGGCGAGGCGGAGGGAGGCAGACACGGCAGCGGCGGCGTCGAAGCCCTGTCCATGGCGGCAGAGAGGGAGCAGAGAGATTAGAGACAGAGAGGAAAAGAGAGACGGTCGGGGAAGTGGCTACACTGGCCTGGTTTGGTCGCCGGTGGCACTCGGCGGGAGGAAGATCCGGTGAAGGAGAAGAAGACGACAGGGCCGGAGGTCTCCGGTGGCTTGCGTGCTCGGGGACGGGAGGACACAGGGGACGGGGAAGCTTTGGATCGGGAGCTCCTCTCTCGATTGTGCAGCAAGGCGGGGAGGCTGCGGGCGATCCGCGGGCGAGGTGGGTCGAGGGGATGCTTGTTGGGTGGCGCTGAAATTGAGGACAAGGTGGGGATCGAGAGCTGGTGTCTGGTTGGTGCGAAGGGGGTCCCGAGGTGGGAGAAAAACAGTGGCGGAGGAGGAGGATTTGATGGATGGGACATCTCCCTAGATTTTATGGTTTGGTCCTCTTATATATAGTGGTGGGATTAAGTTTAGGGGCTATCTCCTCCCTCCGATCAAAATCGAATGGTCGGGAAAAATAGGCTAGGGAGTCCAAGTAAGAAAACAGTGATGTTTTGTAGATGTTTGGGGATGATCCGGACCCAACGGTGACGACTGCCCGGGTTGGGTCCGGGGAAGTTTCGGACACGCACACGAGGGGTCGGTTGGAACTTGCACTACAAAAAAAAGACACATCCGTGACATTTTGGGCCGAACAATTTTTTTTCTGTCATACATATGACACTTCTATGATGATAATTGTGACAAACCCCGGTATCATCATAGATGTGGTGGGCTCCTACTTCTATGACAAAAAATCATGACAGAAAATGGGCTTTTCGTCCTGGGCTGGCCAGAGACGCAGCTGCATGACATTCTTTGGGCCGTCCATGACGGAAAAAACCATGGTAGAAGCGAGGGCGAGGAAAATTTCGGGGAGTTCCCAGTTACGGTGGGAGGTCGGGGGCCGAGCGATGCGCGTTTCTCTCATACACGTACGCGCGTGTGTGCGAGGCGTTGGCTCTAACTGAACCCGAGCGAGGTGTTGGGCTCTAACTGAACCCGAGCGATTACACTGCAGGCTACGCGTTACTGAACCCGAGCGATCGATCGATGGCTATTAACTGAACCCAATCGAGCATTTCCTTCGCTACTGCTGCTAACTGAAGCCGATCGATGCTGCCTCTGGATGAACAGTGAGCGTTGCAGGGGGGTTTGGATGAACAGTTCCCGTTGGGGGTGGATGAACAGGACCCCGTGGTGTTGCCTCTGGATGAACTGGACCCCGATCGATCGAGCCGGTTGGGGCTGGATGAATAGGACCCCGTGGAGGGCTGGATGAACAGGACCACCCCGTGGAGGGCTGGATGAACAGTAGACGGTGGAGGGCAGAATGACCACTCCGTTTTGCGGTACGCCATACCCCTCCCGATCAATAGGACCCCCGTTTTGACCGTAAGAGGTCCGTTTCCTCCGTTTTGCGGTACGCCACACCCCTCCCGATGAACAGGATCCCGTTTTGAACGTGGCCGGTCGAACACAAGGCTGTTTCCTCCGTTCTGTGGTACGCCAGGCCTCTTTTCCATCGCCTGTTCTGTTCAAGCCCTCCCGATGAACACGATGCATTCCGTTGCCTCCTCATGAACACGCCGCATTCCGTTGCCTCCCCATGAACACGACGCATTCCGTTGCCTCCCCATGAACACGATGACGACGCTGTTTCTCCGTTCTGACCCAGCCATGTTTACGAGCCCTCGCCGTACGTATGCGCGAGTAGGCGTTCGAGACTCCGCTCGTATGTACACATACGTGGCCGTATTTTCTTTCTTGCCCCCTAGCCGCCTCTACTACGACACGTGCACGCCTCTACATCGACCAGTATATATGTACGTACACGTTCGCGACCAGAATGACAACGCTACATACGCTTTGACCAGGTGGGTCCCGACTGTCAGGCACTTCCTTGCGTGCGAAGATGTAGCTGGTGGGTCCCAGCAGTCAGGGGGGCGAAATACGGTGGCCCGTCCGGTGGGTCCTGCTGTCAGGTGGAGGAATAATTATTTTGCACGTAATAAGGAGGCACTTCCTTGCTGCGGCCGTGGACCTAGCTGTCAGCCTCTCCACGTACAGTCCATGTCCGATGGAAGCCGTTCCTTGACCACGTTGACCACGCCGCGCCGAGAGCACCAGGGCGGTGGATGACGGCGAGGCCTAGGAAGGGGACGACGAGGAGCCGGGGAAGACGCGGTAGTGGATGCCCACGCGTAGAGGAGTACGAGGGGTCACTGGTTCGCTGCGGTGTGAGGCTGCCGTCGCCGCAGAATAACAGGGGGTGTGGGTGAGTAGAGGGATGGCCTGGCCAGCGGTGGGAGTAGTAGGGGGCGGTGAGGCCTCCGCCGCATCGCAGCCGGCCACGGGAAGCAGGAGCACGAGGCATGGCCGGTGCTGGTTTGGGCGGCTGGAGCAAGAAGACCAGAGGTTGAACAAGCACTACGGCCGTTGGATGGACATCGTAGGGTCACTGGAGCTAGAATCATGCATATTGACTAAGTTGACAAAGCCCTCTGTCGGTGTCAAAACCGGCGGATCTCGGGTAGGGGGTCCCGAACTGTGCATCTAGGCTGGATGGTAACAGGAGGCAAGGGACACGAAGTTTTACCCAGGTTCGGGCCCTCTTGATGGAGGTAAAACCCTACGTCCTGCTTGATTAATATTGATGATATGGGTAGTACAAGAGTAGATCTACCACGAGATTGGAGAGGCTAAACCCTAGAAGCTAGCCTATGGTATGATTGTTGTTTTGAATGTTGTCCTACGGACTAAATCCCTCCGGTTTATATAGACACCGGAGAGGGTTAGGGTTACACAAAGTCAGTTACAAAGGTAGGAGATCTACATATCCGTATCGCCAAGCTTGCCTTGCACGCCAAGGAAAGTCCCTTCCAGACACGGGACGAAGTCTTCAATCTTGTATCTTCATAGTCCAGGAGTCCGGCTGAAGGTATAGTCCGGCCATCCGGACACCCCCTAATCCAGGACTCCCTCAGTAGCCCCTGAACCAGGCTTCAATGACGACGAGTCCGGCGCGCAGTTTGTCTTCGGCATTGCAAGGCAGGTTCGTCCTCCAAGTACTTCATAGAAGATTTTGAACACAAAGATAGTGTCCGGCTCTGCAAAATAAGTTTCCACATATTGCCATAGAGAGAATAATATTTACACAAATCTAATCAGCTGACGTATTCCGTAGTGTGACGCACCACGGCCAAGCCTTTATTCGAATCGTTTTATTATCCCACCTTAGTGCGTCATGCGAGGCGGTTTCCTTGGCACGTCTTGTCAAAGCATAGATCGTGTCCCCTTATTCCGGGATTCTCATCAATACGGGCGTGGGTAACCCAACCGCGCCATTGATTACGGCGCTTGGAGATAAGCGAGTTTTACCAGGCTGGTGGGGACACGTAGTTGCGTCCACCCATATAAGGGGATAAGTGTTGGGGAACATAGCAGAAATTCAAAAATTTCCTACGTGTCACCAAGATCTATCTATGGAGAGACCAGCAACGAGGGGAAGGAGAGTGCATCTACATACCCTTGTAGATCGCTAAGCGGAAGCGTTCAAGTGAACGGGGTTGATGGAGTCGTACTCGTCGTGATTCAAATCACCGATGACCAAGTGCCGAACGCACGGCACCTCCGCGTTCAACACACGTACAGCCCAGTGACGTCTCCCATGCCTTGATCCAGCAAGGAGAGAGGGAGAGGTTGAGGAAGACTCCATCCAGCAGCAGCACAACGGCGTGGTGGTGATGGAGGAGCGTGGCAATTCCTGCAGGGCTTCGCCAAGCACCACAGAAGAGGAGGGAGAGAGAGATGCAGGGCTGCACCAACGAGAGATCGAATCGCGTCTTATGGGCAGCCCTGTGCCTCATATATATAGGGAAGGGGAGGGGATGCGCCCCCTCTAGGGTTCCCACCCCTAGGGGGGCGGCAGCCCTAGATGGGGAGCAAGGGGGCGGCCAAGAGGGGATGGGAGAGGGAGGCGCACCAATATGGGCCCTAAGGCCCATATCCCATTAGGGTTTGCCCCCTCTCCATCTCTTAGGCGCATGGGCCTTAGTGGGGCTGGTGCCCTTGGCCCATGTAGGCCAAGAACACTCCCTACAGCCCATGTGGCCCCCCGGGGCTGGTGGCCCCACTTGGTGGACCCCCGGGACCCTCCCGGTGGTCCCGGTACGTTACCGATAAACCCCGAAACTCTTCCGGTGACCAAAACAGGACTTCCCATATATAAATCTTTACCTCCGGACCATTCCGGAACTCCTCGTGACGTCCGGGATCTCATCCGGGACTCCGAACAACAGTCGGTAACCATACAAACTTCCTTTATAACCCTAGCGTCATCGAACCTTAAGTGTGTAGACCCTACGGGTTCGGGAGACATGCAGACATGACCGAGACTCTCCGGTCAATAACCAACAGCGGGATCTGGATACCCATGTTGGCTCCCACATGTTCCACGATGATCTCATCGGATGAACCACGATGTCAAGGACTTAATCAATCCCGTATACAATTCCCTTTTGTCTAGCGGATACGATACTTGCCCGAGATTCGATCGTCGGTATCCCGATACCTTGTTCAATCTCGTTACCGGCAAGTCTCTTTACTCGTTCCGTAACACATCATCCCGTGATCAACTCCTTGATCACATTGTGCACATTATGATGATGTCCTACCGAGTGGGCCCAGAGATACCTCTCCGTTTACACGGAGTGACAAATCCCAGTCTCGATTCGTGCCAACCCAACAGACACTTTCGGAGATACCTGTAAGTGCACCTTTATAGCCACCCAGTTACGTTGTGACGTTTGGTACACCCAAAGCACTCCTACGGTATCCGGGAGTTGCACAATCTCATGGTCTAAGGAAATGATACTTGACATTCAGAAAAGCTACAGCAAACGAACTACACGATCTAGTGCTATGCTTAGGATTGGGTCTTGTCCATCACATCATTCTCCTAATGATGTGATCCCGTTATCAACGACATCCAATGTCCATGGTCAGGAAACCGTAACCGTCTATTGATCAACGAGCTAGTCAACTAGAGGCTTACTAGGGACATGGTGTTGTCTATGTATCCACACATGTATCTGAGTTTCCTATCAATACAATTATAGCATGGATAATAAACGATTATCATGAACAAGGAAATATAATAATAATCAATTTATTATTGCCTCTAGGGCATATTTCCAACAGTCTCCCACTTGCACTAGAGTCAATAATCTAGTTCACATCGCCATGTGATTAACACTCACAGGTCACATCGCCATGTGACTAACACCCAAGAGTTTACTAGAGTCAGTAGTCTAGCTCGCATCACTATGTGATTAACACTCAATGAGTTCTAGGTTTGATCATGTTGCTTGTGAGAGAGGTTTTAGTCAACGGGTCTGAACCTTTCAGATCCGTGTGTGCTTTACAAATCTCTATGTCATCTCCTAGATGTAGCTACCATGTTCTATTTGGAGCTATTCCAAATAACTGTTCTACTTGGAGCTATTCTAAATTGTTGCTCCATTATACGTATCCGGTATCTCTACTCAGAGCTATTCGGATAGGTGTTAAGCTTGCATCGACGTAACCCTTTACGACGAACTCTTTTACCACCTCCATAATCGAGAAAATTCCTTAGTCCACTAGTTACTAAGGATAACTTTGACCGCTGTCCTGTAATCCATTCTTGGATCACTCTTGTACCCCTTGACTGACTCATGGCAAGGCACACTTCAGGTGCGGTACACAGCATAGCATACTGTAGAGCCTATGTCTTAAGCATAGGGGACGACCTTCGTCCTTTTCTCTCTATTCTGCCGTGGTCGAGCTTTAAGTCTTAACTTCATACCTTACAACTCAGGCAAGAACTCCTTCTTTGACTGATCCATCTTGAACACCTTCACAATTATATCAAGGTATGTGCTCATTTGAAAGTACCATTAAGCGTTTTGATCTATCCTTATAGATCTTGATGCTCAATGCTCAAGTAGCTTAATCCAGGTTTTCCATTGAAAAACACTTTCCAAATAACCCTATATGCTTTCCAGAAATTCTACGTCATTCTGATCAACAATATGTCAACAACATATACTCATCAGAAATTCTATAGTGCTCCCACTCACTTCTTTGGAAATACAAGTTTCTCATAAACTTTGTATACACCCAAAGTCTTTGATCATCTCATCAAAGCATACATTCCAACTCCGAGATGCTTACTCCAGTCCTTAGAAGGATTGCTGGAGCTTTGCATACTTATTAGCATCTTTCAGGATTGTCAAAACCTTCCGGTTGTATCACATACAACCTTTCCTCAAGGAAATCATCGAGGAAACAATGTTTTGACATCCTATCTGCAAGATTTCATAAATAATGCAGTAATCGCTAATATAATTCCAACAGACCTTTAGCATCGCTACGGGTGAGAAAGTCTCATCGTAGTCAACTCCTTGAACTTGTCGGAAAACATCTTAACGACAAGTCGAGCTTTCTTAATGGTGACATTTACCATCATTGTCCGTCTTCCTTTTAAAATCCATCTGTACTCAACAGCCTTACGACCATCAAATAGTTCTTCCAAAGTCTACACTTTGTTTTCATACATGGATCCTCTCTCGGATTTAATGGCCTTGAGCCATTTATCGGAATCCAGGCCTACCATCGCTTCTCCATAGCTCGTAGGTTCATTGTTGTCTAGCAACATGACTTCTAAAACAGGATTACGTACCACTCTGAAGTAGTACGCATCCTTGTCATCCCACGAGGTTTGGGAGTGACTTGATCCAAAGTCTCATGATCAATATCATAAGCTTCCACTTCAATTGGTGTAGGTGCCACAGGAACAACTCTTTGTGCCCTGCTATACACTAGTTGAAGTGACGGTTCAATAACCTCATCAAGCCTCCACCATCCTCCCACTCAATTCTTTCGAGAGAAACTTTTCCTCGAGAAGGGACCCGATTCTAGAAACAATCCCTTATTGCTTTCGAATCTGAGACAGGAGGTATACCCAACTGTTTTGGGTGTCCTATGAAGATGCATTTATCCGCTTTGGGTTCGAGCTTATCAGCCTGAAACTTTTTCACATAAGCGTCGCAGCCCCAAACTTTTAAGAAATGACAGCTTAGGTTTCTCTAAACCATAGTTCATACGGTGTCATCTCATCGGAATTACGTGGTGCCCCTTTTAAAGTGAATGTGGTTGTCTCTAATGCCTAACCCATAAACTATTGTGGTAATTCGATAAGAGACATCATGGTATGCATCATATCCAATAGGGTGCAGTTATGATGTTCGGACACACCATCACACTATGGTGTTCCAGGCTGTATCAGTTGTGCAACAATTTCCACAATGTCTTAATTCTATGCCAAACTCGTAATTCAGATATTCATCTCTATGATCATATCATAGATATTTTATCCTCTTGTCACGACGATCTTTCAACTTCACCCTGAAATTACTTGAACCTTTCAATAATTCAGACTCGTGATTCATCAAGTAAATATACTCAACATCTACTCAAATCATCTGTGAAGTAAGAACATAACGATATCCACTACATGCCTCAGCACTCATTGGACTGCACACGTCAAAATGTATTACTTCCAACAAGTTGCTTTCTAGTTCCATTTTACTGAAAACGAGGCTTTCAGTCATCTTGCCCGTGTGGTATGATTTGCATGTCTCAAGTGATTCAAAATCAAGTGAGTCAAAACGGTCCATTTGCATGGAGTTTCTTCATGCATATACACCAATAGACATGGTTCGCATGTCTCAAACTTTTCAAAAATGAGTGAGCCCAAAGATCCATCAACATGGAGCTTCTTCATGCGTTTTATACCGATATGACTTACGTGGCAGTGCCACAAGTAGGTGGTACTATCATTACTATCTTTTGGCATGAACATGTGTATCACTACGATCGAGATTCAATAAACCATTCATTTTAGGTGCAAGACCATTGAAGGTATTATTCAAATAAACAGAGTAACCGTTATTCTCCTTAAATGAATAACCGTATTGCGATAGACATAATCCAATCATGTCTATGCTCAACGCAAACACCAATCTCGATGGTAGAGGGAGCGTGCGATGCTTGATCATATCAACATTGGAAACACTTCCAACACATATCGTCAGCTCACCTTTAGCTAGTCTCCGTTTATTCCGTAGCTATTATTTCGAGTTACTAACACTTAGCAACTGAACCGGTATCTAATACCCTGGTGCTACTAGGAGTACTAGTAAATTACACATTAACACAATGTATATCCAATATACTTCTATCGACTTTGCCAGCCTTCTCATCTACCAAGTATCTAGGGTAATTCTGCTCCAGTGGCTGTTCCCCTTATTACAGAAGCACTTAGTCTCGGGTTTGGGTTCAACCTTGGGTTTCTTCACTAGAGCAGCAGCTGATTTGCCGTTTCATGAAGTATCCCTTTGTTCCCTTGCCCTTCTTGAAACTAGTGGTTTCACCAACCATCAACAATTGATGCTCCTTCTTGATTTCTACTTTCGTGGTGTCAAACATCGCGAATATCTCAAGGATCATCATATATGTCCCTGATATATTATAGTTCATCACGAAGCTCTAGCAGCTTGGTGGTGATGACTTCGGAGAAGCATCACTATCTTATCTGGAAGATTAACTCCCACTCGATTCAAGTGATTGTTGTACTCAGACAATCTGAGCACAAGCTCAACAATTGAGCTTTTCTCCTTAGTTTGCAGGCTGAGAAAATCGTCGGAGGTCTTATACCTCTTGACGTGGGCACGAGCCTGAAATCCCAATTTCAGCCCTCGAAACATCTCATATGTTTTGCGACGTTTCAAAACGTCTTTGGTGCCTCAATTCTAAACCGTTTAACTGAACTATCACGTAGTTATCAAAACGTGTATGTCAGATGTTCGCAACATCCACAGACGACGTTCGAGGTTTAGCACACCGAGCGGTGCATTAAGGACATAAGCCTTCTATGAAGCAATGAGGACAATCCTCAGTTTATGGACCTAGTCCGCATAATTTCTACCATCAACTTTCAACTAAATTTTCTCTAGGAACATATCTAAACAGTAGAACTGAAGCGCGAGCTACGACATAATTTGCGAAGACCTTTTGACTATGTTCAAGATAATTAAGTTCATCTTATGAACTCCCACTTAGATAGACATCCCTCTAGTCATCTAAGTGATTACATGATCCGAGTCAACTAGGCCGTGTCCGATCATCACGTGAGACGGACTAGTCAACGTCGGTGAACATCTTCATGTTGATCGTATCTTCTATACGACTCATGCTCGACCTTTCGGTCTTCTGTGTTCCGAGGCCATGGCTGTACATGCTAGGCTCATCAAGTTAACCCTAAGTGTTTTGCATGTGTAAAACTGTCTTACACCCGTTGTATGTGAACGTAAGGATCTATCACACCCGATCATCACGGCGTGCTTCGAAACGACGAACTGTAGCAACGGTGCCCAGTTAGGGGAGAACACTTCTTGAAATTTTAATGAGGGATCATCTTATTTACTACCGTCGTTCTAAGCAAATAAGATGTATAAACATGATAAACATCACATGCAATCAAATAGTGACATGATATGGCCAATATCATATTGCTCCTCTTGATCTCCATCTTCGGGGCTCCATGATCATCATCGTCACCGGCATGACACCATGATCTCCATCATCATGATCTCCATCATCGTGTCTCCATGAAGTTGTCACGTCATCTATTACTTCTACTACTACGGCTAACGGTTAGCAATAAAGTAAAGTAATTACATGACGTTTATGTTGACACGCAGGTCATAAATAAATTAAGACAACTCCTATGGCTCCTGCCGGTTGTCATACTCATCGACATGCAAGCCGTGATTCCTATTACAAGAACATGATCAATCTCATACATCACATATATCATTCATCACATCCTTTTGGCCATATCACATCACATAACATACCCTGCAAAAACAAGTTAGACGTCCTCTAATTGTTGTTTGCATGTTTTACGTGGCTGCTATGGGTTTCTAGCAAGAACGTTTCTTACCTACGCAAAGACCACAACGTGATATGCCAATTGCTATTTACCCTTCATAAGGACCCTTTTCATCAAATCCGATCCGACTAAAGTGGGAGAGACAGACACCCGCTAGCCACCTAATGCAACTAGTGCATGTCTGTCGGTGGAACGAGTCTCACGTAAGATTACGTGTAAGGTCGGTCCGGGCCGCTTCATCCCACGATGCCGCCGAATCAAGATAAGACTAGTAACGGCAAGCATATTGAACAAAATCAACGCCCACAACTACTTTGTGTTCTACTCGTGCATAGAAACTACGCATAGACCTAGCTCATGATGCCACTGTTGGGGAACGTAGCAGAAATTCAAAAATTTCCTACGTGTCACCAAGATCTATCTATGGAGAGACCAGCAACGAGGGGAAGGAGAGTGCATCTACATACCCTTGTAGATCGCTAAGCGGAAGCGTTCAAGTGAACGGGGTTGATGGAGTCGTACTCGTCGTGATTCAAATCACCGATGACCAAGTGCCGAACGCACGGCACCTCCGCGTTCAACACACGTACAGCCCAGTGACGTCTCCCATGCCTTGATCCAGCAAGGAGAGAGGGAGAGGTTGAGGAAGACTCCATCCAGCAGCAGCACAACGGCGTGGTGGTGATGGAGGGGCGTGGCAATCCTGCAGGGCTTCGCCAAGCACCACAGAAGAGGAGGGAGAGAGAGATGCAGGGCTGCACCAACGAGAGATCGAATCGCGTCTTATGGGCAGCCCTGTGCCTCATATATATAGGGAAGGGGAGGGGATGCGCCCCCTCTAGGGTTCCCACCCCTAGGGGGGCGGCAGCCCTAGATGGGGAGCAAGGGGGCGGCCAAGAGGGGATGGGAGAGGGAGGCGCACCAATATGGGCCCTAAGGCCCATATCCCATTAGGGTTTGCCCCCTCTCCATCTCTTAGGCGCATGGGCCTTAGTGGGGCTGGTGCCCTTGGCCCATGTAGGCCAAGGAACACTCCCTACAGCCCATGTGGCCCCCCGGGGATGGTGGCCCCACTTGGTGGACCCCCGAGACCCTCCTGGTGGTCCCGGTACGTTACCGATAAACCCCGAAACTCTTCCGGTGACAAAAACAGGACTTCCCATATATAAATCTTTACCTCCGGACCATTCCGGAACTCCTCGTGACGTCCAGGATCTCATCCGGGACTCCGAACAACATTCGGTAACCACATACAAACTTCCTTTACAACCCTAGCGTCATCGAACCTTAAGTGTGTAGACCCTACGGGTTCGGGAGACATGCAGACATGACCGAGACGTTCTCCGGTCAATAACCAACAGCGGGATCTGGATACCCATGTTGGCTCCCACATGTTCCACGATGATCTCATCTGATGAACCACGATGTCAAGGACTTAATCAATCCCGTATACAATTCCCTTTGTCTAGCGGTATTGTACTTGCCCGAGATTCGATCGTCGGTATCCCTATACCTTGTTCAATCTCGTTACCGGCAAGTCTCTTTACTCGTTCCGTAACACATCATCCCGTGATCAACTCCTTGATCACATTGTGCACATTATGATGATGTCTACCGAGTGGGCCCAGAGATACCTCTCCGTTTACACGGAGTGACAAATCCCAGTCTCGATTCGTGCCAACCCAACAGACACTTTCGGAGATACCTGTAATGCACCTTTATAGTCACCCAGTTACGTTGTGACGTTTGGTACACCCAAAGCACTCCTACGGTATCCGGGAGTTGCACAATCTCATGGTCTAAGGAAATGATACTTGACATTAGAAAAGCTATAGCATATGAACTACACGATCTAGTGCTATGCTTAGGATTGGGTCTTGTCCATCACATCATTCTCCTAATGATGTGATCCCGTTATCAACGACATCCAATGTCCATGGTCAGGAAACCGTAACCATCTATTGATCAACGAGCTAGTCAACTAGAGGCTTACTAGGGACATGGTGTTGTCTATGTATCCACACATGTATCTGAGTTTCCTATCAATACAATTATAGCATGGATAATAAACGATTATCATGAACAAGGAAATATAATAATAATCAATTTATTATTGCCTCTAGGGCATATTTCCAACAATAAGGATCCACCTTTTCACATACGCCTTCTTCCTCCTTTGCCTATACATTTTCGTGCACTCGAGCTCCAACGCCCAAGTCCGCACTCCCCACCTCAACCTTCTCCAGCCATGTCCGGAGCGGGAGGCAAGTGGATGGTCTCCTCCGTCACGGAGGGACACATCAAAAAACTAAGGAAGGCCGGATACTTGTCTAACGACATCGCGTACTGGCTTCCCGAAGAGGGGTAGCTCCTCCCCACCCCAAGGCCCCATGAGAGGGTAGTGTTCCTTCCCCACTTCCTCCGTGGACTGGGCTTTCCTATCCACCCATTCATCCGGGGACTCATGTTCTACTACGACCTGGATTTCCATGATCTGGCCCCGAATTTCATCCTCAACATCTCGGCGTTTATCGTCGTGTGTGAGGCTTTCCTCTGCATCCGCCCCCATTTCGGCCTATGGCTCAAGACTTTCAATGTCAAGCCGAAGGTGGTGCACGGCAACCAGGCGGAGTGCGGAGGCGCCATGGTGGGCAAGATGCGCAACGTCTTATGGCTCGAGGGATCCTTTGTGGAGACCCTGAAGGGGTGGCAATCGGGGTGGTTTTACATCACCGAGCCGCGCGACCCTGAGTGGGTCGCAGCCCCCGAGTTTCGGTCCGGACCCCCAACGCGGCTCACGTCCTGGAAAGACACGGGCCTGTCGTGGGGCAACAAAGGAGAGGTGACTGGACCACAAACATGCATCCAAACCCTGGTGGACAAGCAGCTCAAGCTTGTCAACGTAGTCCAGGTCATGCTCATCCGCCGGATCCTCCCGTGTCAACAATGGGCCTTCAATCTGTGGGAGTTCAACCCGGCGCAGCACCGAACTCTGACAGGCTCTTCGACACGACGTATGAAGATGTCTAGAAGGTGCTTTTCAAGGGCGCTGAGGCTCCCGCATCCGCTACCGAGGATCGCGGATTCAGCATGCAGCGTCACGCCAGCGCGGTAAGTTGTTTGTGCCTTTTACAGGGTATTAGTTTTTCATAGTTTAACTCTATGCGGGATCTAAGCTCCCTTACCTTTGACAGGTTTGGCAGGCGAAGTCCGGACAGATCGACTGTCCGGATCCTTTGCCCGAAGACCCAGTCGATGCCCGCTTGGTGAAGTTGCTGGTTCCGGCACCCTATGTGGTGCCGGAGAAGAAGGCCATGAGGAAGGCCACGGGGACTCGAAAAATTGCCCGGCGCCGGGAGGTGTCGGGTTCATCATCCGACGGCTCCAAGGCGCATTCCTCCCGTGAAGACGAGGAGGAGGAAGAAGAGACCTCTCCCCCTCCAGCGGGGGGAGATAAGAAAAGGAAGGCCGCCCTCTTTGGGGAGGCCGAAGGGTCCAAGAAGGGGAAAACCCTTCCTCCAGACTACTCCACCGACGCCGACGACGGCGGAGAGGAGTGGCCGCTCAGGGCCAAGCCCCTGGCGAAATCGTAAGTATCCGGATACCAGAGTAATTCATAGTATTCCTTTATTGCACAGCTTTCCCTTATGTCGAATATGTTTATGCAACCCACCCAAAGACCGGCTCGACGCGTCCTCGAGCGGTTCACTGGACTCGTCGGATGTGAATTCGCTTTCGACGGCTTCCTCCCCCGCCCTACGGACGACGCCAAAGTGTTGTCCCAACAGGTTCCAAGCCAGGAGGATGTGGTCCTGGAGGTGCCGCAAGGCGACCTCCCGGACTCCAGGAGTAAAGGGGATAAAACCCCCCAGGGCTCCAAGTCTAGCTCTAGGCCGGACACCGCTCCGGAACCTTCAAAGGTTCCAGAGTCCGGCGGGTGACCTCCTTCGAGGAGCAAGCCCACCGTGCCAGTGACCCCCGTCCAACCGGAGGCGCCGGACAATCTGTTGGAGGTGCTCAAAGGCACCTCCATCGACGAGGAGCACCGCACCATTATGAGTGCGGTGGTCCAGAAGGTTCAGTCCGCCAAGAGCGGACTGACTGAAGCTTGTACTAGCCTTTTAACAGGCTTTGAGGTAAGTAAAGAATGTGTAAATAATATTACCGCATAGACAGTAGCCCCTGATGCTCTGTTTTGCGTCTGGGAAGAAAAGCCGAAGAGAGGATCAAATAAAATTCACAGGAGTCTAACAAAAAGAAGTCAATATGCGTATGCAGGCTTCTCTGCTGGCGTCCACCGCACTGACTGCGGAAGTGGACACGCTAAAGCAGAACCTCGAGCAGTCCGAGCAAGAGCTCGGGCGTGCCAAGAAGCATCTTGAGGACAAGGAAGGTAAGAAATACCTTGTTTAAATATATATAAAAAAGGTGCAATTGCAAAAAATGACAGGATTATCGTGGCTATTGTAGGGGCCACGTCGGAGGTGGCGACCCTTAAGCAAGCGCTGGTCGAGGCCGAGAAGAGGGCGGCCACGGAGCGCACCGAGCGGGAGAAGTATGAGGCCCAGGTTGGCAAGGTGCAGCAAGAGCTCCAGGCTCTCATGAAAAAACATGAGAGTTTGGAGCTTGACTCAAAGACGCGAGCGTCCGAGCTCGCGATGGCTATTGAAAATGCCAAGTCTGCCAAGGCCAAATCCCAAAAGACCCTCCAGGAGTTGGATGCGGTGAAAAAGATAGCGGCGGGTAAGGCATTCTTTATGCAAAGCAAACACATAAGCGTGAGTTACTTGTTACTTACCCGAATCCGGAGCTCTCCAGGAGCATTCGCAGATCTTCCCCGTAGCATGTCCGATGCTGCCGCATTCTATCGAGCCGAGGAGGGCAGCTCGACAGAGAAGGTGTTCTGGTCTCAGTATGCTGAGGCCGGACACCCCGTGCCCCTGAGCGACCAGCTGAAGCAACTGGTCGAGCTCCATAAGGCGGCCGAACAGGCCATGAAGGGCCTCATAGTTCGGCTGTGGCCTGGAGAGGCTCTGCCTGGGAGCTATTTCGGGCTGGTGCGGCGGCTGGTGGGGGCCTGTCCAAGGCTCGAAGTCATCAAGCGCTCCGTCTGCATTGAAGGTGCCCGTAGGGCCCTTGCCCGTGCTAAGGTGCACTGGGGCAAGCTGGATGCTGAGAAGCTTGTGAAGGATGGGCCATCGCCGGGGAAAGAGCATCGCAAGCCCGAGAATTATTATACGGATGTTCTGAAGGGTGCCCGCCTTGTGGCGGATGAATGTTCCAGGGATGTAATTTTTGAGTAAAACTCGCTCGTTTTGTCCTGTGCGCTGAAAACTTGTTCATATGCGCTAAGCAATGTTGTTGGAATTTAAAATATTACCTTCTATGCGGCTGTTTATCAATTCTGAGAGATGGCCGCTAGTGCTGGGGTGTTCGGGGATAAACCTGAGCGCTCTTTTTCCCATGTTTGGGTCCTTCGAGGGAGGCGCTCAGCACAACGAACAAGGCAATCGGACTATAATGCGTGAACACTCTCACTTAGCCATAGAATTCTATAATTTTAAATTTCGGCGAAGCCCCTGGTATTCGGAAGACTGAGTTCGGGGCGCTATCCACGCCTTGGCCGGATGGAGACGACTCCTCGCTCTAAGCGGCATAAGTCTTTAGGGACTCGAAAAACCTCTCGAACAGCGACCGGCTCTCGCTTCATCATGACAGTCAGTTTTAGCTTTCTCTACTGAGGTGCTCGACCCAGCTCAACTGGGGCACAATCGCAGTAGTTCTCCTAGTGCTACCTTAGCCGATATAGCAGAACGTAAGGCACCAAAACATAGGAGCCGGGCAAACCCAACTATTGACCCAAGACATGATTCGGAGCCGATGCATATAATGCTATAAGTTCGGGGTGCCGCACTTGTTAAAGTGTTCGGACTTCTCACACCATATTGAGGGGTACTAAAGCCCCTGGCGTATTTTGGCCATACCAAAGTGTACGGGTGCAACATGTCGTTAAGGAACATATATTTGTAAAAAAAAGAGTAATGCAAAAAGAGACAAAAGCTATGCATTGTTTATTAAAAAGGGCTGCGATCAAAGCAGAACGATGCAAAATAATGCAGAAGCAAAAGGTTGGACTATTTAACATGTCCTTTCTAGGGGCAGGCTGCGGAATGGTATGCGAAACAGGTATACTGCTCGTGATAGAGACCACCTGGGAGTTCCGTAATGCGGCATGGCTTGTCTGCTTCCCTGGTTCTTGCATCGTTTGTGCGGCAATTGAACTGCCGAACAGGCCTTCCGAAGAATGGAGTCCTGAAAGTAAGAGGAAATTAAAATATCGGCAGCCCCTGGTGCGGTTTAAGCCGTGTTTCGGGCGTGCCGTGATGGTGCCCCTCCCCTGTACCCATGGTATTTCTAGAGCGTAGTTATGTATGCGAAGCACTGGTGTCGCATTTTTGCGAGGGCTGGGGTTGGGGCCGCATTGCTACGCCTGCTCGGAACGTGCCAGGCGGTCTTGTTGTAGGTTACTACGGGCGCGCTTGACGGTGTTCGGACGTTTAATGGCCGGACTGGAGAACTGCCTGGAGAGGCTGCTTTGTACTTCCGCTGCAAGGGCCGCCGTGTGCTCCTTCGTTCAGAGGGAGCGTTCGGTGTTTCCATTGACCGTAATTACTCCTCGAGGGCCTGGAATCTTGAGCTTAAGGTATGCGTAGTGCGGTACCGCGTTGAACTTGGCGAATGCGGTTCGCCCGAGCAGTGCATGATAGCCACTGCGGAATGGGACTATGTCGAAGATTAACTCCTCGCTTCTGAAATTATCCGGAGATCCGAAGACCACTTCAAGTGTGACTGAGCCTGTACAGTTGGCCTCTACACCTGGTATTACGCCTTTAAAGGTCGTATCGGTGGGCTTAATCCTTGAGGGATCTATGCCCATTTTCCGCACTGTATCGTGGTAAAGCAGGTTCAGGTTGCTGCCGCCGTCCATAAGGACTCTAGTGAGATGAAATCCGTCAATAATTGGTTCTAAAACCAATGTGGCGAATCCGCCATGACGGGTGCTAGTGGGATGGTCCCTTCGATCAAAGGTGATCGGGCAGGAGGACCATGGGTTGAACTTTGGGGCGACTGGCTCTACCGCGTATATGTCCCTTAACGCGTGCTTCCGCTCCCTCTTGGGGATGTGGGTTGCGTATATCATGTTCACCGTCCGCACTTGTGGGGGAAAACCCTTCTGTCCACTGTTGTTCGGCGGCCGGGGCTCCTCGTCATCATCGCTATGCAGCCCCTTGTCTTTATTTTCGGCATTTAACTTGCCTGCCTGCTTGAACACCCAACAATCCCTGTTGGTGTGATTGGCCGGCTTTTCGAGGGTGCCATGTATCTGGCACAAACGGTCGAGTATTCGGTCCAAACTGGACGGGCCCCTAGGATTTCTTTTGAATGGATTTTTTCGCTGACCGGATTTATAGCCTCTGAATCCGGCATTAACTGTCGTATCCTCAGCATTGTCGCCGTTAATGCGGCGCTTCTGCTTGTTGTGACGCGACCTGCCACTACTGTCCCTGGTATCCGAATTACCAGGGTTCTTGGTCATATTGTTGCTACGAGCAAGCCAGCTGTCTTCTCCCGCGCAAAAGCGCGTCATGAGTGTCGTGAGTGCTGCCATAGATTTCAGCTTTTCCTGTCCAAGGTGCCGGGCAAGCCACTCGTCACGGATATTGTGCTTGAAGGCTGCTAGGGCCTCTGCATCCGGACAGTCGACTATTTGATTTTTCTTTGTTAGGAACCGTGTCCAGAATTGCCTGGCCGATTCCTCTGGCTGCTGAATTACGTGGCTTAGGTCATCGGCGTCTGGTGGTCACACATAAGTGCCCTGGAAATTGTCAAGGAATGCGGCTTCTAGGTCCTCCCAACAACCGATTGATCCTGCTGGCAAGCTGTTAAGCCAATGCCGAGCTGGTCCTTTAAGCTTGAGTGGGAGGTATTTGATGGCGTGGAGATCATCGCCGCAGGCCATGTGGATAGGAAGGAGATAATCCTCGATCCATACCGCAGGATCTGTTGTGCTATCTTATGATTTGATGTTTACGGGTTTGAAACCCTCGGGGATTTGATGATCCATTACTTCGTCTGTGAAGCATAGTGGGTGTGCGGCGCCTCTGTACTGGGCTATATCACGACATAGCTCCAATGAGCTTTGTCTACTGTGTTCGGCCCTACTGGATTTGTGTCCGGCGTGACGGTTACCGTCTTGAGTCGTGGGGCGCCCACGCGATCCATAGATCGATCTTGTTTGCCTTGCCTTGTCCTCCAACATATCTCGCATGCCTGGCGCATTTTCCCGTGCCTTGGTACGGGGTACGGCTTGAGTGGAGGGCCGAGAGGCCTCTCTGTCGCGGCCACGAGGTGGCCGGTCGGCCGTATCAAGTGCTGGTGATGTAGGTTCAAGTGCTTCCTCCTCTAATCGGGGTAGTAACTTGTGCTTTGGGTAGCTCTTGGAGGGGCGTTCGAGTTTATGCTCTTCGGCCGCAAGGACTTTAGTCCATCTGTCGACTAGCAAATCTTGATCAGCTCTAAGCTGTTGCTGTTTTTTCTTGAGGCTTCTTGCCGTGGCCATAAGCCTGCGTTGAAAACGCTCTTGCTCGACGGGATCCTCTGGCACGACGAATTCGTCATCGTCAAGGCTTGCCTCGTCTTCGGAGGGAGGCATATAATTATCGTCCTCGACCTCTCTGTCTGCCGCTCTCTCATGAGGGCTGGCTTCTCCGTCCTCCTATGCTGAATCTTGCTGGAGGGGGTTTTCTTCGGCACTCTCCGGAGTATTATTATCTCCCGTGCTGGAATCACCGTATTTGCTTTGGCGGGATTTCGAGCGGCGCCGCTGACGCCGGCGCTTAGGCTGTTTCTTGGAGGGGTCATCCTCTGTTGTTCCATCGCCATCTCCTTCTTTTGGGGTGTCCACCATGTATATGTCATACGGCGAGGTGGCTTTCCAGGGCCCAATAGGCGCTGGTTCTTCATCGTCTCCTGCATCGGTGTCCATACCATCGATGTCTTCGGAGTCGAAGTCGAGCATGTCGGTTAAATCGTCGACAGTGGCTACAAAGTAGGTGGTGGGTGGGCTTTGAATTTCTTCATCGTCCGTATCCCAACCTTGCTGACCGTAGTCCGGCCAGGGCTCTCCTGATAAAGAGAGAGACTTTAGTGTCTTCAAAATATCACCGAAAGGCGAGTGCTGAAAGATGTCCGCGGCAGTAAACTCCATGATCGGCGCCCAATCGGATTCGATCGGCAGGGGCGCGGAGGGCTCGGAGTCCGGAGAGGAGTCCGGCTCCTTGGAGTCACGAGTCTCGCGGAGTGTGGGGCTGGTGTTCGGTTCGGTCGCCGTTGGGATCGCAGCCCTCGAGGCGGCGTCCAACCACCCATCCTCGATCGGTGCGGTTGGCTTCGAATTAAGGGTCGGAGCCGATGCGGGTGCGGCCTCTAGGGCACTGTTCGCTGGCAGAGCTAGATCATGCTCGTCGTGACAGTGTGGCGCGCTCGGTAGTGGCTCGAATCCGTCAAAGATCAAGTCCCCGCGGATGTCAGCCGTGTAGTTTAAACTTCCAAATCTGACCTAACGGCCAGGGGCATAGCTTTCGATCTGCTCCAGATGGCCAAGTGAATTGGCCTGCAGTGCGAAGCCACCGAAGACGAAGATCTGTCTGGGGAGGAAGGTCTCACCCTGGACTGCATCGCTATTGATGATCGTAGGAGCCATCAAGCCTAACGGCGACGACACAGAGGAACTCTCAATGAAAGCACCAATGTCAACTTCCTCACCCTCCATCCCCGTCAACTTAGTTGGCCCACAAGTCAGCCTGCCACTATACTGGGTCCCAGCTAACAGGGGGAGTATTCATTTTTTGTGCGTAATAAGGAGGCACTTCCTTGCGTGCGAAGATATAGCTGGTGGGTCCGAGCTGTCAGCGGCGGTAACATTTTTTCACGAAATATAGAGGCCCTTTCGGTGGGTCCCTGATGTCAGGTGGAGGAATCATTATTTTGCGCGTAATAAGGAGGCATATCCTTGCGTGCGTCCGTGGACCCAGCTGTCGGCCTCTCCATGTAAAGTCCACTTCAGATGCATGTCGGTTGTTGACCATGTTGATCAGGCCGCGCCGAGAGAACCAAGGCGGTGGACGATGGCGAGGCCTAGGAAGGGAACGACACGGAGGCAGGGAAGACTCGACAGTTGTTTCCCATGTGGAGGGGAGTACGACTATATGAGGGTTTACTGGTTCGTCTGGCGTCGCCGGAGAATAACAACTGGTGTGGGTGAGTAGAGGGATGACTAGGCCAGCGATGGGAGTACGATGGGGCGGTGAGGCCTGCGCGGTAGCAGAGCCGACCGCGGGGAGGAGGGAGCAGGCAGTCCCATCGGCGCCTGTTTGAGCGGCTGGAGCAGGAAGAGCAGAGATTGAAGAAGCACGACGGCCGTTGGATGGCCATCCAACAGTCACTGCTTATGCGTCAACCTTTTTTTAGGAAAGCCTCAAATCTGTGGAAAACAGCATATAGCCCATCTGCCATTATTTCTAATAATTTACAGCCAATTTGCTAATTATTAAGGTTTTTTTGGAGCCCATATTCTTTTTGTTAGCATTACAGCCCATATTGTGGCCATGGTTAAAAAATTATACGAAATTTTGCATATTTCGGTGATGTCCGAACTGCTTTTAATCCCGAAATTTCAACTCAAATTCAAACTGATTTTAAAAATAAATGTATATCAATATAAAATCCAACAAATTCTCCACGCATAAAAATTAATGTAATTTCAAATCTCGAAATGAAAAAAAAGATATTTGAAACTAATTGCCGGTTTGATGTGTTTTAAAAATGTACAACCCATTTCTCATTACTGATGGGCCATTTTCTCGGCCAGCCGAATGAAAGCTCTCCTCGTCTTGAAAGATTTGCAGCCCAACAGGCCTAACAAAGCGACTTACTTGGCAAATCACAAAAAAACTAGGCTGTGGCCGTGGACCCAGCTGTCAGCCTCTCCACGTACAGTACTCTTCTGATGGAATGTCGTTGACCATGTTGACCACGCCGCGCCGAGAGCACCAAGGCGGTGGACAACGATGAGGCCTAGGAAGGGGACGACGCGGAGCCGGGGAAGACGCGACAGTGGATGCCCACACGGAGAGGAGTACGAGGGTTCACTGGTTCGGCTGCGGTGTGAGGCTGCCGTCGCCGCAGGGCCTGGCTAGCGGTGGGAGTAGTAGGGGGTGATGAGGCCTCATCGGCAGCACAGCCGGCCACTGGAGGCAGGAGCAGGCGGTCTCCCCGGCGCTGGTTTGGGCGGCTGGTGCAAGAAGAGCAGCGATTGAAGAAGCAGTAGGACCGTTCGATTCAAATCCAACGGTTACTGTTGTTAGAATCGTTTGTTGACTAAGTTGACAAGCCCTACATACGCGTCAACTTAGTAGGCCCACAGGCCAGCCTCCCAACCGGTGCGCCCCAGATATCAGTGGGAGGAATCATTTTTTTTCGTGTAATAAGGAGGCAGTTGATTGCGTGCGGCCGGGCCAGCGGAGGGAGTAGGGTGGGCCGAGGAAGCCTGCGCGGCATCACAGCGGGCCACAAGAGGAGGGAGCAGGCAGTCCCGCCGGCGCTAGTTTAGGCGGCTGGAGCAGGACGGTCAGAGATTGAAGAAGCACGTCGGCCGTTGGATGGACATCCAACACTAACTGCTGCTAGAATCGTGTGTTCACTGACAAAGCCTTGCGTAAACAAGTCAGCCTTGAAATCTGTGGCGTGTACAGCCCATTTGCTATTATTTTTATAATTTTTACTCATTTTCTAATTCATATGGAATTTATTGCAGCCCGTTTTCCACTTTTAGAATTTCTGGCCATTTTCTGGTCAGTACCAGGGTCAAAAAATTAACTAAATATGTGGGAAATTTTGAAAATTCGCAAATTTTTGCTGGGGAATGAAATATTCTTAATCCAAAAATTAATAGCCATACTAAAACAAATTTAAAAATAAATTAGTACTATGTCATGTTAAATCCAATGAAATACGTATAAGATATCAGTGAAGAACAAAAACAAAAATAGAAACTTATATCCCATTTGCTATAATTTTTTTGGAATTTTCAACCCCTTTTGATATTACTTTTAACAGACATTGACCATACTCTTAAGCCAGGCCGGAATGCATCCCTCCTCGCCTTGAAAGATTTGCAGCCCAGTAATTCGGAGAAAACAAATAGGCCTAGCTTGGGTATTCTTCAAAAACAAATACTGGGGTACCTATTTTCCCAAAGAACTGGTGCATGAGCATTTAGCTTTATTTATTTATTTATTTATTTACTTATTTATGTTTAGGGGACCATGAGCATGTACCTGGGCTGGATTCATGTGAGAGCCTCCCTTCCAGTTAATTATGGGCTTCTCTATTGGGCCTTCATCAGTGGGCTGCATGTTATCAACAAGTGGAAAATGTGTTCTGAGTTTCAAAAAAAAATGTGTTCCGTACGATAAATAGTATGCGCTACATACGGTATGGGGCACTAAAGAATCGAACCGTGCAACGACTTCCAAAACATTGTGTTTTTCATTCTAACAACACATTTATTCAACAAACAGACAAAATATACCTCTGATTGTACTACCTCCGTTCCAAAATAGATGATCCAACTTTGTACTAACTTTATACAAAGTTGGGTCATCTATTTTGGAACGGAGGGAGTACATTGAAAACAGCAGCAGCAGCAACCAGTGCTGGGGGTGCAATAGAAGCAATAAGCAGGCCAGAAGAGTGAAGACGCAGCTCTCTCTTCCAAACCAAACATCATCCATCATTACAAAAGGGCTACCAAAAAAGAACAAGTGTATGCATCAAACTAAATAAAGATCCTACTACACCAAGTGTACGCATCTAACTAACTGGCTTAGTTAGACGTTACTATTTATTAAGCTGTGGAGATTGGCTGACGGCTTGAACCAGATGGGTGCCTGACAGGGGAAACTCCAGCCAGCAGGTCGAAGTCTGATACTTGCGACCCTCTCTCCTAGTTTGGGCCGCAGAGCGTGGCAGCACATATCAGGGTATGGTGCATGCAGAGACGCATGGTACGCTGTGTACACACAGTTTTGCCTGATGAACGAAATCGCGCTGCCATCATGATCCTTGTCGTCGGTTATCTCCTGGTTAATCGGATAATTTAGTCCGACAAATAGAGAGCATGTACCAAGGCTACTTACCAGCCTCTAGTCAAAAATTCCTGAAGGCCCAGAGAAGCTGGGATCCTGCTCAAAGGCCTTGCAATGACTGTGATTGTATTCCGCGAAACAACACGTCCGGTACGTGCGAACGATCATCAATCTTTCGCCATCGTCTAATCGAGCCAGGAACCACCTGCAACTGCCATGCCGCTTTTCTTTGAAAGGTTCTGGGATTAGGAAGGGTAGGGACACCAGGCGGCCTACAACATCATATCAAGTTGGAGTCAAATAAAAAAGGGCTCTTGGTTTAGTCAATCTTAAGAACAGCATGTTATGAGCATGAATATTTTTTCAGCAAATGTTGACAGTAATATAAGCAAGCCATCATGATATCATAAGGAAAGTAACATACTGCTGTAACAGCCGTTTGTAGCGATGACTAGAGTAGGCCAGCAATACGTCCAGCCATAGAAGGAGTCGACAGTGTAAATGAAGCCCTTGTGTTCAATGGCATCAGAGAACCATGGAGGATGTATGATCCTGTGATGGACGTGCAGATTTATCCACTTACCGCAGTGACCTGTCAGATAGGCGAGACTGCGGTTGAAGAACGCAATTAGCCTGAAGTCTTTATAATTCGCAAATCTTGCGGGCACTTGGCAGATTACAACCTTGAGCAAATCAAACTTTGTATCATGTTGGCTATTGTAAGATTCTGAGTATTCTGGGCCGCGGTGCCAAAGCAGTGTAGTGTTAATCGAAGGAAGGGGGATCAATCGCCGGGTGTAGACCTCCACGAGCATCCAGCTGCCGTGACCGTCGACGAGCACCATCCAAGACGTGTTCATGTCGACCCAGTACATACCGTTAATGTAGTTGAGGCTGATGGGGATCAGATCACAGTCAAGGGGGTTGATGCTCGCCACCCTACGATCGTTATGCTGCGTGACACGTCGTTTCTGAAGATCAGGCGGCATCAGCAAGCAAGGAGCTGGCTTAAAAAGCTCCGGCCTGAGGGCTTTGAGTAAACGGTATAGCCCCGACGAGCACGTGACGAGCGGCATGGTACTGAGATTGTCCACACGTGAAACAATGAGCTTGATTACCTCTGTGGGGAGCGAATTCCAGCCACTCTTTCGGCGTACGCTGCTCGGTTCTGCCATTGTTAGTGCTTGGGTTTCGGATGAGGGGGGGAGGCGCCTTAGCGGGGATGGAAGATTGGACGAGATTATGTGCGGACAAAGATGGAGAAGCGAATATGTGCTACGGGAAGTGGACAGGTGATGATGACTACAGCACGCCGCTTGACTTACGAGACACATACCAGCAGCGTAGGGTCATGTCGATGCTAGACAACTTGCTTGAGTGATCACAGTACTGGTACTCCCTACAATGCTATGCCCTAACTTGCTTGAGTAGAGTAGTAGAGTAGGACTCTGCTCTACTACTAGCACCGGAGGAGTAGTATATTCTAATCTAAAATAGTTACAAACTTCAATGCCCGAGCATGGAACGACTACGAACCATGCTCAAAGACCGTGTCTACATGGTGTTTGGACATGGGCGACAACCTCAACGCTAACGGTGCTGCTCCCGTTGCACTGTATGTGTTTCTGTCCTTCCTGTTCGAAATCGTGGTAGAATTCATGTTTCTACTCTGTATCCTACTACTATGCTAGTCCACATGATTAGTTTCATCTCTGTTATAGCCATCATGATTTATTTTGTGCTTATTCGGATTAAATCTTGTAGTAACTTGCTCATATATTCAACTGGCGCAACGTCCCCTACAGCCACTCCTGTTTCATGGACGGCCTGGTCGATGTTGGAATTTTGCTAGTAGGCCTTTATAAGGTGAGCTCTTCTACCACTTGTATGAGCATGAGAAGAGGAGACCTACACGCGCGCTCCTCCTCCTCACTCGCCTCGCCATGCCACGCCTCGTCACGACGCGCCGCGGGTTGCGGGATTGAGCCGAGCCGAGGACAGAGCTATACTCCCATGACCTACCCGGCCCGCACTATATAGTTTCTCACCACCGTTCCAGATCATTGCGCCGCCAAGCAAGTCTTCTCCATCCCTCCTTTCGGTGTGCATCGGGAGAAGGGACAGCAGGCCTCCGGAACCCCGCCTCTCATGATCCTGTACGGGAGAGGGGCGATCAGGTTTTTGGGGAGCGCACTCGTGCGACTGCTGGCAGCGACGACTTCACGAACGACGACTTCTTCCCCAACCTCGGCGACCTCATCCTCGACATGGGCGACAACGTCAACGCCGGCAACTAGTGAGATACAGGGTGTAGGAAGCGGTTTGGGAATTTGCATGCCTTTCCAACCAGTGAGATACTCCATACAAAGTACGATAGAGAAATAACCACAGAGAAGGAAGCTAAAAACTGCATCGTAATGTTAAAACGTGCATTTGCACGTACATAAGTAATAGTAGTACTCCCTCCGTCTAGGTGTATAAGTCTTCCCTCCTTGGTCACGGTGCACAACCGAAGATGACTTATTGACCTGGACAGAGGGAGTAGCACAGTCTGCAAGCATATATCGTGAGAGACGTGTAGTGCGATAGTATATAGTAAAGTTTGTGCTATATGCACGTACTTGCAAAATGCGTATGAATACACAAGGTTTCCAAACTTTCCCTTTTACATACTTAATTAAGGATGCTAAAAATTCCTGAACGTTCGGGATTTATCATTTGTGTCCCAAAACTAATGAGATCGCCTTACGAAACAAAAAGTATACTCCTCCTAAAAGCCACGGCGCTCGCAGGACCGCTTGCGGCGCGCCACGAGAGTGCCCTGGTGCACGGCTATTTCCCAGCGCGCCGACACAACGCCTCTTCCTCAGCCTCGCAACTCGTGAGGTGCTGATTGGTGGCTTGCCGGCGGGCGAGCGCAATCTCACCGGTGTGGTGATCCGGCGCCAAAAGGTACTCCTCCTCGCTGGAAGCGTGCACCCGGTCCATGTACCGCCAAGCGTAGATGAGGCGCTTGGGCCTGACTGCACTCAGGGCGTCGGCACGGGCGTCCTCCGCCACCCTCACGGCCCTCGCACGAGCCTTCTACCAAAGAGCCAATTGCCCGATTCTCTCGGACGCGACATAGGCCTCCCAGGCAGCTTGTTCCGCAGTGCGCTTCTTTTCCTCGGCCTTCTTCTCCGCCTCTATTTTGGCGCGCTCTGCTGGAGGCAAAGCCTCCCACAAGGCGACATCCATTTCTTTCCAAAGCTCCTTAAGGCTGGGGGGCTCGGCGGGCGGCGCGGCGTTCTCCTTGTAGCGGGAGCCGACGCGTCCTCCGACGCGCGTGCTGGCGAGATTGGGAACGCCGACGTGCCCACATTGATGCGTCGCGGTGAGGATCGGAACGCTGACGTGTCCTCCTTGACTAGTGGCGGTGAGGAACGGAACGGCGACGTGTCGCGTCGCGGCGAGGAGCGGAACACCGACGCGTCCTCCTCGTCTAGTGGCGGCGAGGAATGGAACGGCGACGCATCACGTAGCTGCGAGGAGCAGAACACCGACGCGTCCTCCTTGACTAGTGGCGGCGAGGAATGGAACGGCGATGCGTGACCGTCCGCGCGGTGCAGCGAAGGGCTCCTAGGGCTTGGGAGGGGCGATGCCATGGTGGTCGACGTGAGAGGGAGGGGGAGGAGATAGCGATGAACGTCAACGTGAGGGGGAGGAGATAGCGATGTCGTGGGTGGCGCAGTATTTATAGCAAGCAATGGCACACCTACGTAAGATATGGACTGAGCTGCACTGACTTAACTGCCGGTCCAGTTGCGTTACTGACATGTGGGCCAGACCCGTGTTGGGCCCATATGTCAGTGACCGAATGCACCTGCAGTTAAGTAACAGCTACGTGGGCATATTTGTTGGAGTAAATTACGGGGGAGCGAAGGGGTGGAAATATTGCTGGTCACAATGGATTGGACGAGTGTGGGGGGAGGAGAGTCATGCATGTAGATTTTTTTCACACGGGGCGGATTGGTGGGACCGCCGGAGGGAGAATGAGAGTTTGGTAGGCATATTGTTTCCACACATGGAGAGGAAAAGATTTGGAGACGAACAGGCTTCCTGCAGGTATGGGGAATGGTGCATAATAAGTCATCTTGCATGCCGGGCTAGGTATAGTTTCAAGTCATTAAAAACAAACACGCCCCACACATGTTCATATTTCAAGGTGCACTAAATTATTGCATGCGATGATTAAGGCTGGCCATAATGGTGGTATCTTAGCTGGTATCATGCACATGGGAATAGCAAACATGCTGATGTGGCAAAGAATTAAAGAAGAGAGGGGGGTTAGAGTAACTAGTGTTCATGCATGCATTGGTAAACACATTTTTTGTGGAGAACGACAGCACTAGTTGAGTACTTTTGCAGACTTCAAAAACTATTCCACAATGTGTCAACATTCACAATGTCAAATCAATATTTTTACACTCATTATAAAACATAGTTCTTATACTCATTATAATCAGTACTCCCTCCGTCTAGGTGAGCAAGTCATCTTAGATTGTGCACTGTGACCAAGGAGGAGGGGAAAATGAGAGATCTTAATGTTTATTTGCTAATTAATAGCATTGCATGCAATGAACTAACCACTGCATGTCGTGTTTGGTAGTCTCAAGTCATTAAAAGCATGCAGACCCACATCTCCTATTGGTTGATATGTCAAGAAAAAAGAAACGAGGTAGAAGTTAATGCACCGCGCCTAAGTGTTTTGGGAGTATTGTAGATATTGATATTTTTAGTATAAATTTGGTCGTGGGATTCACTGATGCCTGTCAAAGCGTTGACAGGTCTGCTATGCGTGACCTGAAGATGAAAGCGTTGAGCATCTCGAAGTTGATCAACAATCTTCAATTGTCAAAGATTAGCCGTTCGGCCAATAAGGTGGCACACTTAATTGCTAAGTATAGCTTTGACAATAGATTAGATGGTATTCTTGTAAATAATGTACCGCCCTGTGTGATGAATATTGTATTGAATGAGTGTACTGGTGTGGCTGGTTAATTAATATAAGGTGCTGTTCAAAAAAAGTATAAATTTGGTCAAACACTTTGCAAACGGTTGACGGGAGTAAAAAGGACCAGAGGGAGTATCATGCATGCGGAGTAGGAAAAAAAATTGCTTGTCTAAAAAAAGGCAAAAAAATGCTCATTTATAGCCGGTCGAGGTCTCAAAGGGCGCGATGATGCAGAGTGCTACTTGGCATAATTTCAATGCAAATCTTCTTAATTGTGGTATGAATATTCAGATTAGAAAGATTCAAGAGAAAAGTTTATATTGACATAGAAAATAATAATACTTCAAGCATACTAACAAAGCAATTATGTCTTCTCAAAATAACATGGCCAAAGAAAGTTATCCCTACAAAATCATATAGTCTGGCTATGCTCCATCTTCCCCACACAAAGTATTTAAATCATGCACAACCCCGATGACAAGCCAAGCAATTGTTTCATACTCTAACTTTTTCAAAACTTTTTCAATTTTCACGTAATACATGAGCGTCAGCCATGGATATAGCACTATAGGTGGAATAGAATGGTGGTTGTGGAGAAGACAAAAAGGAGAAGATAGTCTCACATCGACTAGGCGTATCAACGGGCTATGGAGATGCCCATCAATAGATATCAATGTGAGTGAGTAGGGATTGCCATGCAACGGATGCACTAGAGCTATAAATGTATGAAAGCTCAACAAAAGGAACTAGTGGGTGTGCATCCAACTTGCTTGCTCACGAAGACCTAGGGCAATTTGAGGAAGCCCATCATTGGAATATACAAGCCAAGTTCTATAACGTAAAATTCCCACTAGTATATGAAAGTGGCAACATATGAGACTCTCTATATGCAGAACATGGTGCTACTTTGAAGCACAATATATGAGACTTGCTATATCATGGTGCTACTTTGAAGCACAATATATGAGACTTGCTATATCATGGTGCTACTTTGAAGCACAAGTGTGGAAAAAAAGGATAGTAGCATTGCCCCTTTTTTATTTTTTATTTTTTTGGGGCCTTCGTTTTTTGGGACAATGCTCTATTGAATGATGATCATCACACTTCTATTTATTTACAACTCAATGATTACAACTCGATACTAAAACAAAGTATGACTCTATATGAATGCCTCTGGCGGTGTACCGGGATATGCAATGAATCACGAGCGACAAGTATGAAAGAATTATGAATGGTGGCTTTGCCACAAATACTATGTCAACTACATGATCATGCTAAGCAATATGACAATGATGGATGTGTCATGATGAACTAGATGGTGGAAAGTTGTATGGCAATATATCTCGGAATGGCTATGGAAATGCCATAATAGGTAGGTATGGTGGCTGTTTTGAGGAAGGTATATGGTAGGTGTATGATACCGGCGAAAGTTGCGCGGTATTAGAGAGGCTAGCAAGGGTGGAAGGGTGGGAGTGCGTATAATCCATGAACTCAACATTAGTCATAAAGAACTCATATACTTATTGCAAAAATTTAGAAGTTATCAAAGCAAAGTATTATGCGCATGCTTCTAGGGGATGGATTGGTAGGAAAAGACCATCGCTCGTCCCCGACCGCCACTCATAAGGAAGACAATCAATAAATAAATCATGCTCCGACTTCATCACATAACGGTTCACCATACGTGCATGCTACGGGAATCACAAACTTCAACACAAGTGTTCTTTAAATTCACAACTACTCAACTAGCATGACTTTAATATTTTCACCTCCATATCTCAAAATAATTATCATGCTTCAATCTTTTCTTAGTATTCAACACACTCAAAAGAAAGTTTCACAAATCTTGAATACCAAGCATATTATTATTAGGCAAATTACCATGCTATTAAGAGACTCTCAAATTAATTTAAGTGAAGCATGAGAGATCAATAGTTTCTTTAAAACGAATCCACCACCGTGCTCTAAAAGATCTAAGTGAAGCACATAGAGCATAATTATATTGTTCAAAAGATATAAGTGAAGCACATAGAGCAAAATTATCTAGCTCAAAAGATATAAGTGAAGCACATAGAGCAAAATTATCTAGCTCAAAAGATATAAGTGAAGCACATAGAGTATTCTATCAAATTTTAATTCATGTATGGCTCTCTCAAAAGTTGTGTACAGCAAGGATGATTGTGGCATACTAAAAAACAAAGACACAAATAATACAAGACGCTCCAAGCAAAACACATATCATGTTGGTGAATAAAAATATAGCTCCAAGTAAATTACCGATGGAAGTGGACGAAAAGAGGGGATGCCTTCTGGGGCATCCCCAAGCTTTGACTTTTTGGTGTCCTTGGATTATCTTGGGGGTGCTATGGGAATCCCCAAGCTTAGGCTCTTGCCACTCCTTATTCCATGATACATCAAAATAATTCACCCAAAACTTGAAAACTTCACAACACAAAACTCAAAATAGAAAACTCGTGAGCTCCGTTAGCGAAAGAAAACAAAATACCACTTCAAGGTACTATAATGAACTCATTATTTATTTATATTGGTGTTAAACCTACTGTATTCAAACTTCTCTATGGATTATAAATTATTTTACTAGCCATAGATTCATCAAAATAAGCAAACAACACACGAAAAACAGAATCTGTCAAAAACAGAACAGTCTGTAGTAATCTGTAGCTAGCGCAAGATCTGGAACCCCAAAAATTCTAATATAAATTTCTGGACGTGAGCAATTTATATTTTAATCATCTTCAAAAAGAATTAACTAAATATCACTCTTCAAATAAAAATGAAAGCAGTTCTCGTGAGCGCTAAAGTTTCTGTTTTTTACAGCAAGTTCAACAAGACTTTCCCCAAGTCTTCCCAACGGTTCTACTTGGCACAAACACTAATTAAACACAAAAAACACAACAAAAACAGAGGCTAAATAATTTATTTATTACTAAACAGGAGCAAAAAGCAAGGAATAAAAATAAAATTGGGTTGCCTCCCAACAAGCGCTATCGTTTAACGCCCCTAGCTAGGCATAACAAGCAAGGATAGATCTAGGTATTGCCATCTTTGGTAGGCAATCCATAAGTGGCTGTCATGATAGTTTCATATGGTAATTTTATTTTATTTCATGGAAAGTGTTCCATGCCTTTTTTTAATGGAAATTGAAATCTAATATTCCCTTCCTTCATATCAATAATCGCACCAACCGTTCTAAGGAAAGGTCTACCAAGAATAATAGGGCAAGAAGGATTGCAATCTATATCAAGAACAATGAAATCTACGGGCGCATAATTACTATTTGCAACAATAAGAACATCATTAATTCTTACCAAAGGTTTCTTAATAGTGGAATCCGCAAGATGCAAGTTTAGAGAGCAATCATCAAAATTACGGAAATCTAGTAAATCACACAAAGTCTTGGGAATAGTAGAGACACTAGCACCCAAGTCACACAAAGCATAAAACTCATGATATTTAATTTTAATTTTAATAGTTGGTTCCCACTCATCATAGAGTTTTCTAGGGATAGAAACTTTCAACTCAAGTTTTTCTTCATAAGATTGCATCAAGGCATCAACAATATGTTCGGTGAAGGCTTTATTTCGACTATAAGCATGTGGAGAATTTAGCACGGATTGCAACAAGGAAATACAATCAATCAAAGAGAAACTTTCATAATTAAATTCCTTGATATCCAAAATAGTGGGTTTAGCAACATCTAGATTTTTATTTCTTTCAATCCCACTTTCATCAATTTCATCATTAAGATCTAAACACTCTGAATTTTTAGAACACCTTCTAGGTAAAGGAAGATCATATTCAGTTTCATCAAGATTCATATTGCAAAATAAAGATTTAATTGGAGACACATCAATAACTTTTAGATCTTCATCTTGATTTTCATAGGAATTGGAAGAACACGCTTTAATAAAGGCATCTTTGGAAGCACGCATCCTAGCGGTTCTTTCTTTACACTCATCAATTGAAATTCTCATGGATTTTAGAGACTCATTAATATCATGCTTAGGTGGAATAGATCTAAGTTTCAAAGCATCAACATCAAGAGCAATTCTATCAACGTTCCTAGCCAAATCATCAATCTTAAGCATTTTTTCTTCAATCATAGCATTAAAATTCTTTTGTGAAGAAATAAATTCTTTAATATTAGATTCAAAATAAGAGGGCATCTTATTATAATTTCCATAAGAGTTGTTGTAGTAATTCCCATAATTATTAGAAGGATTACTAGGATATGGCCTAGGATTAAAATTCCCTCTATAAGCGTTGTTACCAAAATTATTCCTACCAACAAAATTCACATCCATAGATTCATTGTTATTCTCAATCAAAGAAGACAAAGGCATATCATTAGGATCAGAAGAAACACTCTTAGTAGCAAATACTTTCATAAGTTCATCCATATTTCCACTCAACACATTAATTTCTTCTATCGCATGCACTTTTTTATTAGAAGTTCTTTCAGTATGCCATTGAGAATAATTAACCATAATATTATCTAGGAGTTTAGTAGCATCTCCTAAAGTGATTTCCATAAAAGTGCCTCCCGCGGCCGAATCTAAAAGATTTCTAGAAGCAAAATTCAATCCAGCATAAAAATTTTGTATAATCATCCACAAATTCAAACCATGAGTAGGGCAATTACGTATCATTAATTTCATTCTCTCCCAAGCTTGTGCAACATGTTCATGATCAAGTTGTTTAAAGTTCATTATATCGTATCTAAGAGAGATGATCTTAGCGGGAGGAAAATACGTAGAGATAAAAGCATCTTCGCATTTGTTCCATGAATCAATACTATTCTTAGGCAAAGACGAAAACCAAGCTTTAGCACGATCTCTAAGCGAAAAAGGAAATAGCTTCAATTTAACGTCATCATTATTGACATCTTTTTTCTTTTGCATATCACATAAATCAACGAAGCTATTTAGATGAGTAGCGACATCTTCACTAGGAAGGCCGATGAATTGATCTTTCATAACAAGATTCAACAAAGCAGTATTAATTTCACAAGATTCAGCATCGGTAAGAGGAGCAATCGGAGTGCTAAGGAAATCATTATTATTGGTATTGGTGAAGTCACACAATTTAGTAGTATCTTGAGCCATCGCGATAAACAAGCAATCTAACACACGAGCAAACAAAAAGCAAGCGGACAAAAGAGGCAAATAGAGAGGGAGGATAGAGAGAGAGGGGGGGCGAATAAAACGGCAAGGGTGAATTGGGGGGAGAGGAAAACGAGAGGAAAATGTCAAATAATGTAATGCGAGAGATAGGGATTGTGATGGGTACTTGGTATATTGACTTTTTGCGTAGACTCCCCGGCAATGGCGCCAGAAATCCTTCTTGCTACGTCTTGAGCTTGCGTTGGTTTTCCCCGAAGAGGAAGGGATGATGCAGCAAAGTAGCGTAAGTATTTCCCTCAGTTTTTGAGAACCAAGGTATCAATCCAGTAGGAGCCCACGCTCAAGTCCCTCGTACCTGCACAAAGCGATAGCTACTCACAACCAACGCGATTAGGGGTTGTCAAGCCCTTCACGGTCACTTATGAGAGTGAGATCTGATAGATAGAATATTTTTGGTATTTTTGATATAAAGATGCAAAGTAAAAAGTAAAAGCAAAGTAAATAGCAAAACAATACAAAAGTAATGGAGACTGATATGATGAGAATAGACCCGGGGGCCATAGGTTTCACTAGTGGCTTCTCTCAATAGCATAAGTATTCTACGGTGGGTGAACAAATTACTGTTGAGAAATTGATAGAATTGAGCATAATTATGAGAATATCTAGGCATGATCATGTATATAGGCATCACGTCCATGACAAGTAGACCGAAACAATTCTGCATCTACTACTATTACTCCACTCATCGACCGCTATCCAGCATGCATCTAGAGTATCAAGTTAAAAACAGAGTAACGCCTTAAGCAAGATGACATGATGTAGAGAGATAAATACATGCAATATGAAATAAACCCCATCTTGTTATCCTCGATGGCAACGATAAATACGTGCCTTGCTGCCCCTTCTGTCACTGGGTAAGGACACTGCAAGATCGAACCCAAAGCTAAGCACTTCTCCCATGGCAAGAACTACCAATCTAGTTGGCCAAACCAAACGGATAATTCGAAGAGACTTGCAAAGATAACCAAAAATGCATAAAAGAATTCAGAGAAGATTCAAATATTATTCATAGATAGACTTGATCATAAACCCACAATTCATCGGTCTCAACAAACACACCGCAAAAAGAAGATTACATCGAATAGATCTCCACAAGAGAGGGGGAGAACTTTGTATTGAGATTCAAAGAGAGAGAAGAAGCCATCTAGCTACTAACTATGGACCCGAAGGTCTGAGGTAAACTACTCACACTTCATCGGAGGGGCTAGGATGATGTAGAAGCCCTCCGTGATGACGGCCCTCTTCCGGCGGAGCTCCGGAACAGGCCCCAAGATGGGATCTCGTGGATACAGAAAGTTGCGGCGGTGGAATTAGGTTTTTGGCTCATGTTCTGATCGTTTGGGGGTACGTGTGTATATATAGGAGGAAGGAGTACGTCGGTGGAGCACCGAGGGGCCCACAAGGCAGGAGGCGCGCCCTGGGGGGGCCACCCTCGTGACCACCTCTTTGATCCCTTGCAGTAGGGTCCAAGTCTCCTGGATCATGTTCGGTGAGAAAATAACGTTTCCGAAGATTTTATTCCGTTTGGACTTCGTTTGATATTCTATTTATCCGAAACACTGAAATAGGCAAAAAACAGCAATTCTGGGTTGGGCCTCCGGTTAATAGGTTAGTCCCAAAAATAATATAAAAGTGGAAAATAAAGCCCAATATAGTCCAAAACGGTAGATAATATAGCATGGAGCAATCAAAAATTACGCGACCGCGCGAGGGAGGCGAAGGTCATGGGAGGCGCGACGTTTGACGGAATTAAGTGAAGTTACATCCACGCGCCGGCATGGCATGCGAACAGGAAGAAGCTATACCGTCAGGCCTACGATATGGGTCTAGTAGACATGACATCTAGTGGGTCCCGCATAGTTCTCGAGAACTCTTTGGGGGCTTGCAACTGTTTATCCACCGGGCAAGCCAGCAACCCCACGCCGTTCGCACGCCCTACTCGTCCCCGTCTTCTACCTTACAACAGTTCGCTCCCAGTCATCTCGTCCTTTCACATTAGTTCGCTCCTAGTTTTTTTTGCGGGGTACAACAGTTCAACTCTCCTAAACCTCCTCCAAAATCCATGGCCTCCCAAATCTCCATGGTTGCCGCTGAGTACCAGGTTAGAGCCATCACCAGCGATCAGTTCATCGTCATCTACACACGTGGATCCGAGACGGTGAAAGCATGGCTTGCTCACTTCCTACACATGTTCAACCGTTCAACGGATGAGTGGGTCGCTGGGCTAGATGTTGAGTACACCACAGTCCTGGGACAAGAGAAGGATCTAAAGGACGAAGAGAGGAAGAAGCCCGCCGTGATCCAGGTTTGCATACATAACGTTTGCTTGGTCTACCACATATGCCATGCCGACGTTGAGTGCCAGGATTTTAAGAACTTCCTCAAGGACAAAAGAGTGAAATTCGTTACTGTAGGATTTAAGAACGACGGTGACGTCCTGCGTCGGATAGGTCTCGTTGTAGGCCAGCCCTTCGATCTCCAGAAGGCAAGCATGGTGTCCTCCTCTCAACCTTCAATGCTGACCTTGGCAGCAGCCATGATCGATCCTTCGTACGCTAAACTGAAGAAACCTCATCACGAGTTTCATCATGCATGGGAGTCAAAGACATTAGATGAAGATCACATCCTGTATGCAGCAATGGATGCCTACCTTTGTTTAAATATCTACAAGGGTTGGATGAAGAAGCAGAGCCCAGTGTCCGGTTCAAGAAAAGAAGCGTCGGCGAAGAGGAAGAGGGACGAGGAAGAAGTCGAGGACGTGGACTCGGACTCCAAGTAGGTGGCAGTGCCGTCGCTCATGCTGGTTCTACTGCAGTGTCAAGCGGACTAGTTGCTTATTAGTTTATTTTCAAGGGTGTGTTGTGCTAAGGCCCCAGCAGAACTATGTTTATGTTCTTTCTCGTTATTTGAACTCTTTAGTACGTACAGTAGTACTAGTACTATGTCTTACTACCGCTCTTCTTGCAGTTGGTACTACTGCTCGTATCTACATGTTCCTACTGTACTTAATACGTTCGTACTAGTAGTATAATTTGGGTCAGTCGATTTGTGAAAGAAGTTTGACGGAGCGAATGAAGAAGACAACAGAAGAGGTGGAAGAAGCCCTTCTAGCCATCCATGTTGCATCAAACGGCTCACATGAGTTGACTGACCCAAATTGCTCCTTCAGATTACAGGATCCACATGGCATTCAAGGTCTTGAAGGTAGATTCCGCGTCCGCACCTGGTTTGCGGGCTCGACGGGCGCGCGACCGGCTTCCGCCACGACAGCCACCATGCGCGCCTCCTCCGCACGAGCGGAGACGACAATGACACGCTAGTTCCTCCTCTTCGGGGTGCTGGAGCACGCGCTCGTCCTTCTCTTCGTACGCTGCGTGCATAGATGCGGCTCCACCAGTTGCTCGCGTAATTGGCAGCGCGGCGGCATTGCGACGAGGGACTGTAGACGACATGAGCGGGCGAGCCTTCGGCTTCATGGCATAGGGATGGCGGCGACACGGCGGTGATGGGCGAGAAATTGTTGGCCGGAGCAGGCGGGCGCCGACATGCGCAACGGCGGCGGCGGCATATTGATGAGTGCGCGTGTGGGAGCTTACTTTAGTTTTATATATAAGGTTGGTCAAACTTAAAAGAAAACCATACTAGTACATGTAAACATTAGACTTAGGCAGCGCTTTTATTAATTACTAGCTTATGTTCTTGTCCATTGTGACCAGCCTTAGTACCACGGCCACGATACGGAACCCTGTGCAAGCGCGTGAACCGCGGCCGCGCGGTCGATCGAACGGTGCGTCACCGTGTCGCGCTCGAAGGACATCCGCCGAACCTTTTTGTGTGTGTGAAAACAATCCTCGAATATTACTCAACTTTTTTTCCTGTGAAAGTTCTTGACGCTGCAATATTTCCATATATTTGAATTTAGCTCCAGTTCGTGTTTATTTGGATTTGGACGTTTTAGGTGCGCCCTAGTTTTTCTAATACTAATTTTGTGTGTGTGACTGAGAGAGAACGTGTATATGTGTCCATATGTGTGTTGTGGCGGAAGGGCAATGTGGAGACGGTGTGCGTGTGATACAGACATAGAGAGGTGTGAATGTGCAAATGATCGTGCATGAGTGAGACATAGACAGATGCCCATACGTTGTGTATACATGAGAGAACGGTCTTCTAGTTTACTTGTGTGTGTGTGAGAGAGAGAGAGGGAGAGAGAGAGACATAGAGAGGAACATCCGTAACACAACAACCATCTCTCTCGATTCGTCCATCCCTCGCACGGTCGCATGCAACACATGCATCAATGCGCACATTTTGACACCCTCACCCGGCCCCTGCCCACCTCAAGGCCCGCACAATCTCTTCGTGAATACCCATTTCTCTCCTTAGGTTTGTTTTCTCTCAATATCTGACACACACACACACACAGACACACGCAGCACAACACACACACACACTCCCCCGAGCACACATTTCATCCCCATCCAAGGTTATATGGCGACCACTCTCGCTTGTGCTTCTTTGCACCCAAACATGCACATCACCTCAATCTTCAAAGAGGGCAACGAGCATATCGAAGACGGCGACCACACCGCGCTAGAGAATGCGGGGTCATTTGGAAGCAGGGTGATGTGACGACGGATGACTGACTCCTCCCCCACCCTCTCTCTCTCTTGCACAAAATTACCAATCACTCTCTCCCCTGCACAAAATTGTCAATCCCTCAACCCACGAGATCCTTCCCCTCTCATCCATGTTTTTCCTGCCCTCTCATCAAACATGTTGTCTCTTCTCCTTCCACGTATACAGAATCCAGATGCACACACATCTCATGTATATTACATGTATGCATCTTTCTCACAGACCTAACTTCTTCCTCTCTCTCTTTCTCTCTCTATCTCTCTCTCTGTCTCGTTAGGTTTGTCTCCTACTCTCTCGTCCACATACATACAATCTTTCCCGCCCTATCTGCTCCATCTTCAAAAGCTCTCTCTGCACGTTTCATTCACACATTGGGATATGTCAAAATGTTGCTTCTATAATGGCTGATGTAGAGTTATGGTTGTTCTTGTTGCATCCTACAAAGTAATAACTATGAAATACATTTAGATTCTCATTTGACTGGGATTATGTGATTTGAGCATGTTGTGAAGTACTATAGACCTTGTATACATCTTGGAATTCAACAATGATTGTAACTATTGAATTGTATAGACCATTACATTCGAAGTCAATAGCCTAATATATTTATTTCACAATTTCAACAAATGATTAGTTCACTACAAACTAAGAAAACAAATGTGTACTCCCTCCGTTTTTATTTAAGTCCGCGTATTAGCATTGGTCAAAGTCAAGTTTTGTAAACTCTCAGAAAGCTTATAACAAAAAATATTAACATATACAATAACAAATAAATACCATTAGATTCATTATTGAATGTACTTTCACATCATACATATTTGTTATGGTAAATGTTTATATTTTTCTATAAACTTGGTCAAACTTTAGGAAGTTTGACTTCGGTCAAACCTAATATGCAGAGTTTACTACTACTACACGCTAGTTGCTTAGCCGAATCACTCAACACGCCACACGGGGAGTCCAGTGTCACAAAATTTTGAGGTCGGCGGGAAAATCTCCCGCGACCCTGATTCGAGCAGTGGGAAGTTACCATCATAGCCTTCGGAACAGGCCTACGGATGACGCTTGGTAGGGGGCTGTTTTCGTAACTTCAGGCTCACCCTACCCAGCCAACCCCACCCTGGCACCCAGATTAGTACACTTGAATACTCCCCAATTTCTATCCCCACCGCAAAATAGACTTCTCCACAGCACCGCAGCCTTCGTGCTCCTACCCTTTACATCGGCGCACTCGTCCACCGCAACGCATCTGCCTCATCGACGACCTCGTACGCCGCACTGGAGCCGGTCCACCGTTGTCGTCGTACACGGAGCCTCTTCCCCGGCATCGTCTTCCACGGTCTCGGATCTGCTTCCCGGAAGCCGACGCCAAGCGCAGAAGTACCACCGCCGTGGACAATGAACTGACTCCCGTTGCCGACCATGACTCACAGAGGCCGCCGTGACCATCGTTCTCCTCCTCGATTGGTAATGTGTGTATTGAATCACTTAGCAGTACATGTGCAGTTCCAATTTTGTTCATACCTACCCTTCAAATTTCCTGGGTGCTATTGTTCCCGTAAAAGTAATTGGTTATAGCCTCCATTGTCCAACAGAATATCAGCTTGTAATTGTGTGTCGCTCCTATATCGCGCTGTGCTTGGGTAGGTTTTTCATCTGCAACCAGTAGTGTGGAAAATGATGGAAAGGTTTTTAGAACTAGCAAAATGCCCATGCGTTGCACGCATCAAGATGCATTTGTATGTGTAGTTTATCTTGTTGGAGATTCTCTAACATGGCAGACGAGTGCTTTAATGTTTCCCACAAGATGCGCGAGTATTACTAGTAGTATATGTTTCTTGCCATGTTGAGATTTTAAAACCACGAGTGCGAACATGCAGAGGAGCAATGAAGACCAAACACGGGATATTCGGGACATCTTCAAGGAGCGTGGCAAGTTAAAGAGGAGCTGCACCGAACCTGTAAAACGAGCTTTGGTAAGTAACACCCTTTCAATTACTTTCGCGTAGCCTCGTGTTCTTCGATGTGTATATGTTGTAGTTTCTGTTTCTCTTAAGCGTGGTGTTCTTCGATGTGTAATAAGAAGAGTCTTAATCGTCCTAATGCTTTCGTTTTTAGCTTGATGTAGGAAGTGGGTGTTCTCACCTTGTAGTCTTTTTTATTTATTTTTTCCTTTTGAATTCACTTCTCCGAGTTCTGTTTATCTGGCTTCTACTAAATGGATCTAGGTTGCTCTGAGTATTGATCTAAAAAAGAAGTAACTTCATGTCAGGATGCAGTTCCTGCGAGGAGGGAAGTATGGTCAACCTCGAGATCATGTTTCCAAAATGAGGCTGGATTACACACAAGGTGCCAGTTCCCTAATGATGCTGGATTAGACACAAGGTGCAAATTCCCAGATGATGCTGAATTACACACAAGCCAGGTGGAGTCGTCAGCTGTTCGTGTCCTCGTGGCATTAGTAAAGGCTGAAAGAAAGCGTGCAGCAGCCCTTGAGAATGTAGTTGAGTTCCTGAAGAAGCGAAAAGAGCAATCAGATGCTCTCTTCACCCAAGCCAAAGAAGAGATGGAAGAAGCCAGAAATAAGCTAGCAGAGGCAGAGCAGGCTAGGCGTCTCCTGCTATCTAAAACTGTTGTCAATACAAACTTTCCTTCATAATAGCTAGGTTCAAATGTTTATCCAGTCAGCATGCCTGTTGTGATGTCCGTGCATCTACTGATGTGCCACAAAATGTTTTTTTGGGTCATGTAATAACAGCAATTACTTTCCAAACAATAACAGACGAAGCATTGGACATGGTATAGTTCACGCGCAAGCCCAGCATTCCAAGTTCAACTTCCACATCGAACTCATGTTCACAGATATATGCACATTCATACATAATGTCCACAACCATGATTCACTTCAAAGCCAAAAAAAAGTGAGGCGAGTTATAAATAAAGAAAATCCTCTACTAGTTCCTACTACCAGTGCGAGCACAACAAGTCAAGACCATGCGTAAATTAATTATATTTTAGTCATTTTTTGTGTTCTAAAATGCCTGCCGGCTCGCGGAAGGACGTGTTGCCGGCACACGCGCGGATTCAATGAAGGCAGGCGGGGCATTCTTAAGCTGGTTGCACGCGGCGAGGAGGCGTGCTCAGCCAAGCCTGCAGCGAGTGCGGCCCTCTTGGCCGGCGCGCCGGTTCAATGCCTGCGCTATGAGAGGTCGCGTCCGTATCAGAGCAATCACTCCCTCCAGTCCTTTTTTGTTTGGGTATAAAAAAATCTCGTTTTCCAGTCACATTTTACAAGTAAAGTTCATGGACAAACTTTGACACAAAGTACGATGGGGACTAGTAAACCAGAATGGAGGTAGTAGTTTTTTTAATCGAAGAAGGGTTTCCCCTTCCGATTTTCATTAAAGAAAACCAGCATCTAAATCTAAACCATAGTATTTTCCCTAGAACTACCAGGTTCAACATCTCGCAACATAAACCCATACAACGTCCATCGCAAAAAAACCATACAACCATACGCCAAGGAGGTACGTAGTACTATGAATTCCATTTTCGCTCCATACCAATCGTTCTAAAAACTACTTACTACTTATAACGCGCCATTGAAAATCAGAACTCTTAACCCCGCTAAAAACGATATTTTAAACGTGGTTACTTGATCTGTGGCAACTGGCGAGCCACCGCGCTCCAAGACGTTCACCTGTGGTCCCGACCATCAACTCCTACGGATCAAATTATCACGCGAGCTGACTATCCCTACAAAGGTGCTCCACCACGTACCTGGTACCCGCGAATGCAGCAATCGTGCCCCTGGGGTTTTAGGGTTTATTTGTTAACGTTACCTTTACGTAACACTCATGTGTGCGAGACAACGAGAGGCTGACTGCGTGCGTGCGCCTCTTCTCTTCGTATATGTACTCCACCGTTTGTCTGGTGTCCAAAAAATTATAATAACTACTAGCAATGTGCCAATGCATTGCCACACGATCAAAGTAGATTAATTATTAATACATATTCACCAATTTGATAGAAAAAAGTCTAGCTTTGAAATACGTATATCACTAAAAATATGTTATGTTTCACTCAAAATATATTCCTTTGGCGGTTTTGATGAGATAAGGGAGGAATGTTGTTGGTTTCAAGATTCGAGAAGTGGTATATGTCTAATTTCTACTCTTACTAGCAAGATGCCCGTGCGTTGCACGAAACATCAAGATCTTGTGGGAGAAAAGGATGAACGAGGGAAGGCCTTATCTGCAAATGTGGTGAAGAGTGCGGGTAAATTGCCATATTTTCCTTCCTATCCGTCAGATATAAATCAGACGACCTACATTGCAGGATGGCAGGCCCACCATCATCACCAACTCTATTTTTATCCCTACTCTTATAATAAGCATTGTCGGTGATGATCGTGTGCCTGCCATCCTGCAATATAGGCCGTCCGATCTATATCTGACGGATAGGAAGGAAACTATGGTAATTTTGCAAAAAGATACCCACTCCCCTCTCCACATTTGCAAATAAGGCCTTCCCTCGTTCATCCTTTTCCCCCACAAGATAAAATACTCATACAAATGCATCTTGATGTTTCGTGCAACGCATGGGCATCTTGCTAGTTGTTGCAAAAAGCCCATGTGTGTGTGTGAGAGAGGGCGAGTGGAGGAGGATGGAGTGCATGTGTGACAAAGACACAAGGAGTGTGTGTGCGATAGGTATCAGCTTAAAATGAGGCGATAGTGTGTGTGTGCACGATCGAGAGGGCGTGTCTCAAGAAGGGAAGAAAAATCTACATAGATACAAGGAGCGGGAGAGAGACATGTATGCGATGGTGGAAGCACGAGTGTGCGGGTGTAAAAACCTATCTAGAGGCTAGCTAGTCGATAAATGTTTGTGAGAGAAATACGAGTCGTGCTGCGAAAGCGAGAGTTTTGTGTGTGAGAGAGAGAGATGGTAGTCGGGAAGGGAAATGGAAGCAGGAGTTGTGCGTGTGTGTCTGTGTGAGAGAGAGAGAGGAGACGGTAGTCGGGGTTGTCTAATCGGTAAACAAATGAATAATGTCAGTCTGGGATGGAGACGAAAAGGAGACCGCAACAAATGTTGTGTCTACAGGAGAGATAGAGAGAGTAATTTTAGTGGTATGAGTCATATGTATAGACATATAGGGTGTGTGAGAGAATCCCATGGAGAGAAAGACAAAGTGAAAGACGAGTGGAGACTGTGTGTTTGGCGGTGAAAAAGAAAGCTTAGGTACCGAGTGATACCAGAGAACAGTAGAGACGTGAGAGATAATGAAAACCGTGTAATTTATAATGACAGGGAGAGTGTGACACTTCTCAAGGGAGACATCGAGAGACCATGTTTGCAAGGATAGGAGCAACATGAAGTGAGCGTGCAGGTGAGCTGGAGAAAAGAGAGTGATAGCTACCTGAAGGAGCATGCATGCGAGAGAGATGGGCGTGAAAGGAGTGAACAAAAAAGGTATTCAAATATTTGAATTCGAGATGATGATACATGAAATCCATACTCGAACCAAAATTGATCTATCAAACATGCATACTCATATGAATTCATGCACATCTATGTTATTTAATATGTAGATATTACTGATCCATACATTTTAGTAGAACATAATTTGGTTAAATTTTTTTGAATTCAACCTTAAGATTTCTAGATCGTTGTATTTGTAAATCATATTATACATATAAAGGAGCAGAATTCTTTGTTGTGCTTTTGAAAGTATATATATAAAAAATGATGTATATAGAATGTAATTCCAATTGAAAATGGATCCCGCCCGAAAAAAATAGAATACAAACGGGATTCAAATTGAGTTGGCACGGTAAACATGCACTCTGCAAAATTTGAACGAAGCGGGGAAAGTCGCAGTAACCGCCCGAAACCAAAATCTGCGAGATGGAAATCACTACTGCCTATCCCTGCCATGCAAAGCCTATATGCTAGATTTCTATAGGTTTCGATGGGGGTAGGTTTGAAATTTCACCCAAACGTGATGTAACCGCCTCTCACCCGGATTCATACATGGTGGGCGCCAAAACACAGTGTGTCCTCGGCCAAAATCGACTCCCTCCCCGATTCATATTCATACACGGTGGGCGCCAAAAAGAAACTCTCGTCGGCAAATATTCGGTGTATGCGAGATTACCGTCCTATCCCCAACCTACTAGTGTTGCTGTGATGTAGTAGAAATTTGAAACGGGGGCTGAGTTTGTAAATTTCCTCGCATTTGAGACAAGCGCGCCCTGAATACATGGTCCCCCCTTCCTCTCTACCTCCCTTTTCCACATTCGTACTCTGTGGGCACCAAAACACCCTCTCCACCCCACCCTCCTCCGTCCGCCGCCGTCCGCCACCCCATCCACCGCCGTCCTCCTCCACCATGCCAGAGCTGATACCCCGACGCCGCCGTCCATTACAAGAGATCGACCTCTCTCATCCACGGCTTCGGACTGGGATCCTTGCATCCTGTCCTCTCGCTTCATCCCCGCCGTCGTCCACCTTGCCGGTGCCGCTCCTACGACCGTCTCATCCACCGTGCCCCGCCGCCACCGTCTACCCTCCTAGATCTGCTTCCACACCGCTGACAGCCATCGCTACCGCAGCACCATCAAATTCTCAGCAGATGCATACATGGCACCGCACCAGAGGCGGTACTATTTCGTATCTGCTCAACTTATTTATCGCAGCAAGAAAATAGATTGCCACTGCTTTACTCTGATTTCTTGTCTTGGTTGCGAAGTTGCCTTTGTCCGATTTGCACCTTCAGATCCCGCCATGGCACGCTCAATACCATACTCACAATGCTTATGGTTTTCCCCTTTTATATTCCACACTAGTTAAATCACAGTAGACTAAATTTCAAAATTGGGTCAGTCGATTTTTTAGAGCTCGCCGGAGTTCGCCGGTGCGATCGAAGGGGCTCGGGTGGGGACGGTGGTTTTGGGGGCGGTGGTGGGGCCTCGTCGAACAAAGAAAACTCGACACGGGTGGGGGCGGGGGTGGGGTGGCAGAGGAACACAGGCGGTGGGGCCGGTGGTTCGGCCGGCGGCCCGTGCGGTGTTCTGTATGGGAAGCACAGTATGTTCCTTGTCAGGAAGGGGAGCAGGGACATCTGCAGTCAACAGCTGATAGAGCTAGCTTGTACGTGATCGATAGGCTTTCAATTACTAGCGGCAATACAACACCGTAATTTCCAGCCAGTTCCACTTTCCCGATTTATATATCCTGGTTATGGTGTACCCCTGTTATGTACACTATGATCTGCCTAGTTGCTGTGTGCTCTTGTTATCATGGTTTGGCAATAAACTCTCTATACAGTATATTATGAACCTATCATCTGCCAGCTATCCTTACTTCTGGAGCCTATTTTTTGTGTACTTGTGCCATATTATATAAATGCACGCACCATATTACAACACACATGAGCTCTCTCATCAGAATCCAGTGATAGCACACAAGTGTTTACAGGGGCGCCCCTATATTAGAATATCATCTGCATTACAAAGATAATCTCACAACTATTTATGTTTTCATGGTTCTCAGATATTATATGCAATTACAGTGAATATCAGAATCCGCGCATCAGAAGAATATTGTGGAACACTGCAATGACTTACAAAATTGGCAGCAAGGCATTGAGTGCCATTCTGGAAGCAATGAAACTCGTACGCTCCCCACCTGTTGATTATTGTTCAGAATATCATCCTAATGACTATTCTAACCTCGAGGAGTCAAAGGCAGATGGCCTGTCCTGTTCACCCATCAAGGTGCCTGTTCTAATTTGGCAAGGTTTTATTGATTGCGCGTATCTTGCATATGTTGTCTTGCATTTCTTCTACTTTGTTGCACCGCCATCTGCTTAGTTTACTCATCATATATGTCGAGATGCCATGCCCATCCATTATCAATACATATTCCATCTGTCATCATACCATGTTTTTCACTCAAATGTTGTTCTTGTGCATCAGACATCAAAAAGGAAGAGGGTGATTGCCAAACCTCAAGGAGCACCAGCAAAGTCCTTGAAAAATGTGGTGGTGCCAGAGAAATCAGACAGCACCCCACTTATATTGGATGTACAACCAGTGACACAAAATGTAGGACCGACTCCACAGACTGTACCCATACTTCACTGGCCACACCACTAGCCCCACCACACATGACCTGCACTCCAGCAAAAGGTATACCGATTTCATTTGTCATAGCACCAGCTGTACCACAAAAAATCCCACTCCAGCAAAAAGTACAACAAGTCCACCGGCCGAAGACCTATCCCAACTGCAGAGACGGCCAATTCCTGCAGATTGGAACCCCATTACATTTATTACCAGTTTAAAAGACAATGCTTTCAATGTTTTTAGGGACTACGTGCATATATTACCATCATGGGAAGATTATTGTGAAGACAAACACCATTTTCACATCTTCCTGTCCAACTTATGTGTAAGTGCTATTATTCATGGTTATTATTTTCCTATTTTCTGCTGATTGAACACATCAATGATTTACATTACATTGTTGTAACTAGGCGAGGGTCAATCTGGATAGTCATGACGAGCAAAGCTTTCTTGTGCTTTTCAAGGAAGCATTGCAGTAGTATCGGTGTTACCTGAGGAAATCACACTTTGATGGCAAGTCTATAAACGAATTTCCGGTGAAGTCTCCTGTGCTAAATTTAGAAGACATTGAATGGAAAAACCTTGTTATGCACTGGTCTCGTTCCCAGGATGAGGTATTGTCTATGAAATCACATGACAATTTGAACTTCTACTTTTCTGCATGAGCCTTACGGATTTTTTTGCAGGAAATCTGCTCGAAGAAGAATTCCGGTTTGACAAGAACGACAGGATATCGCAAATATGCTACCCGCTGCTTTGCTCTTGTTAGTACCTGTTGTCCTGTATCACTATACTTGCATACATACCTGGTTCATTATGTGACAACAGTATGCATGATAGCTTGCTTATCAATTGTTCACTCCAAATTATCTGATCTGTATGAATGGTTACATTATTGTAGAATATATCCAATGCCAATGTTTTTTTAGCTCTGCATTGTTCTTGTAAGTACATGATGTCCTTTATCAGTGTACGTATAATGACAGGTAGTTGTTCATGTACCATCACTCTGCAGCTTATTTTCCTTTGCCCTCCATTTTTTACACATCAGATCTATATTTACTCTTACCATAAGGTTGGTACTGAAGAAGTTTAGCTGTGCATTGCTCTTGGCTGTACCTTTTGCCTGTATTGATGCACTTACATTTATAGCTACTTGATTATGTAGCATCACTCTTCATCTTGTCTTAAATATTCTCTATTTTTCGTATATTATCACGTCTATATTTACTCTTAACAAAATATAGAATAAAGGCAATGGTTTTGAAGAAGATTCTATGGTAAACTTCTTGAATTGCCCCCCCATCAGCATGGACAAGGCCTTTATAGAGCCTGTCTTCACCAATAATGTAAGTTTTTCCATCTCAAGCCTTCGAACTTTGTTGTATATATTTGGTTAGGCATGACTGCAACAACTGTTTATTTTTGGTGTTTACATCAAATTGCTTGTTTAAAGTTTATTATATGTAGTTCATAAACAAAAGTTTGTCCTTTCTCAATTTAAGTTTTCAGTTGTACAACCAAGTTCCTTCTTCATACCATGTAAATTGAACTATACAGAGCAAGGGATCTTCTTTTGCACTGCATGTATGCTTCTGTTCTTCATCTGTAATCCAGTGGTGTGGTGAACCTACCCACTACAGCACAATGTCATATTCTGCAATGTCTTAACTATGAAAAATGTCATATCATTCTACTATTATTTAAACCATCTCTTTATTTGCCAATCGGAAATGGTATAAATTGACAGCACACTAACCATTGATACTTATGAGTTCTTGATCTGTAATCCAGTGGTGTCATGAAGCTGCCAACTCCTTCACAATGTCATTTCCTGCCATGTCTTGACCTGAACAATACCATATTGTGTTAATGCAAATTTAAACTGTGTCACTTTATTCGTCAGTAAGAAATGTGATGAATTGCCAGCACTGATACTTTTATGTGAAAAACCTGTCATCTGTCTGCTTGTTTATCTTTCAGAGTGAGGAAGATATAAGTGTTGAACAAGCGCAGTCTCATCATCTTGCTCAGCTGCTTGCGCTGCAGCTCCCCAGCAGGGCTAACATTTCTTGAACTCTATTGAAGTGATGTCAGTTTTGTATATTATTTTTTCGGCGTGTTTATTTGCACTGGTGGCGATCTTTGATGCCCAGTGCATGTAATCTGCTGTCTGCTTGTGCTTTATTATCATAGTGGCGAACTTTGATGCCCAGTGGATGTAATATGCCATAATTTCTTTATTGTATAGTATAGGTTTTTTCTTATTCACGATGCTGTGGTTATTTTATTGTATATATATCCTGTCTTCGCAGTAAACCGGCCAAACCGTAAAATTACGGTACATAATCGGGCCATCATGCAATCACGATGTAGGTTGGCCGTGAAACGTGCCGATCAACTCACGGGCCAGCAGCAGCCCGAAATGAACCCCGACCCATGATTGCGCGAATCAAATCACGGGCTTTTAACAGGCCGGAAAATTGTCTCGGTCCTTGTTTGGCCCAATCAGATATCGGCTACGAGCAGGCCGGATGCAAACCGGGCCGTAGTTAGGCCCAACTATATGACGGGCTTTTAATAAGCTGAAATTAATATAGGGCCGAAATGTTAAACGGGCCCTTAACAGGCCAAAACTAATATCAGGCCGAATTACTAAGTGGGCCTTTAGCAAGTGGGCCCAAAAGCATAGTGTCCAGTTGACGGGCTGAATCTGATATGGGCCATAATTAGGCCCAAAACCTCTTAAAGGGCCAGACCTGATCTGGGCCGTAATTTGGCCCAAAACATGGTAGGCTTTTAACGGGCCGGATATCATATGGGCCACTATTAGGCCCGGAGCATGGCAGGCCATTAATAGACTAGATCAAATATGGGCCGGCATTTGGCCCAAAACATGGCAGCCAGTTAACGGGCCGGCCTACTAGGGTCCTCAAAATCTTGTGGGCCTACAGCTGGGCCGGCCCATTAATGTCGGCGAAATCTCGTGGGCCTTTAGCTGGGCCGGCCCATTATGATCCGCAAGAATTTTGTGGGCCTTTACCTGGGCCGGCCCATTATGATCCGCAAGAATTTTGTGGGCCTTTACCTGGGCCGGCCTATTATGGCACACAAAAATCTTGTGGGCCTTTAGCTGGGCCAGCCCATTATGGTCCGCAAAATCTCGTGGGCCTTTAGCTGGGCCGGCCCATTATGGTCCGCAAAATCTTGTGGGCCTTTAGTTAGGCCGGCCCATTTAAACTTGTTGGGCCGTGCCACGTGTCGACGTATCTTAGGCGCCTTCTGTCCAGTGAGTGGATGACATCTGTCCCGACGATGAGCCGACACATGTTTCCTGTAGCCAATGATGATTTTACACGTGGAAAATCCCCATTGGTCGGGGCTGTTAACGGGTTATCGGATCCAAAACCCGACCCGATAGCTTAACGGCGTTCCATTACGGTGGATGCCACGTGTCGGTCACCCTTGACGAAAGCACTTCTGTGACGCGCGATTTGTCATCATGGTAGTGGACACTTCCGTGATGATAATTTTGGTAATGTCATGGAACACTTCTACGACAGCACAGGTATGCCTATCTTGATTCTGTCATAAATTTGTCATGGATGTACATGCATGACAAAAAAAGCGACCTACTGTGACAAACACGTATCATCACGGAAGTGTATTTTTTTGTAGTGTTGTGGGCTATGCAGAAGGGCTCGAGCTGAGAGAGAGGCCCGGCGACTGTTTCCAGAGACCGAAAACGTTCGACGTCTAGACCGACTATAATGCCGCTATAGTTATCCATTGGGGCATCAAACGGAATCCAACTGCGATGAAACTTGGCAGATGACCTACTAACAACAAAACAACACCGCATGCCAACTTTCAACCCATTCCGAGAACATTTTTCCGGCCACTTATAAAATAATATTTCGGACATGACTCGGGCGCGTGCAAGTGTGTCTGGGCTCAGAACGGACACAGAAAGAACGAGGAGACCAGGACGGATGCAAGTTTTAAAAAACATGACGATGCAAAGTGGATGATGACATGGCAAGATGCGACACGCAAGCAAATAACACGGCAAGAAACGGCGAATAACTGGAAGACACCTGGCGCATCGGTCTCGGGGCGTCACAGTGAACATATATAGGAGAAAGAAGTAGGTCGGTGGAGCTACGAGGGGCCCACGAGGGGGGAGGGCGCGCCCCCTGCCTCATGGCTGCCTTGTTGATTGCTTGACGTCCACTCCAAATCCTCTGGATCACGTTTGTTCCAAAAATCATGTTCCCGAAGGTTTCATTCTGTTTGGACTCCGTTTGATATTCCTTTTCTACGAAACACTGAAATAGGCAAAAAACAACAATTTGGGCTGGGCCTCCGATTAATAGGTTAGTCCCAAAAATAATATAAAAGTGTAAATAAAAGCCCAGTAGCATCCAAAACAGATAATATAATAGCATGGAACAATCAAAAATTGTAGATACGTTGGAGACATATCACCCACTTCCTATGCCTAGGGATTTTGTGAGAATGCAATTTATAGGAACAAGGATCAACTTGCATAAGAAGGAAAAACAAGGATAACTTCAAAACTTTAAGCACATAGAGAGGAAACTTGATATTATTGTAACTCCCACAAGCATGTATTCCTCCCTCATAAAAAATTTCAGTAGCATCATGAATGAATTTAACAATAAAACCATCACACAAAGCATTCTTTTCATCATCTTCAAGCATAAAAATTTTACTACTCTCCACATAAGCAAAATTCTTCTCATTCGGAATAGTGGAACCATTACTAACTAAAGTTGACACTCTTCCAGATCCACCTTAGATTATAGTATTATTCATACTCCAAAAGATATAAGTAAAGTTCATGGAGCATTCTACAATTAATATAGACTAACCAATATCCAAGTTCAAAATATATAAGTGAAGCACACGAAGCATTCTATAAAACCATACTCAAAACATTTAAGTGAAGCACAAAGAGCAATTCTATAAGATCATACTTAAAAGATATAAGTGAAGCATGAAGTATTCTATAAATCAATAGAGGGCTATCTCATAGTAGCATGGTTCCCAAAGGAAAAACAAAAAACACAAAGGACACAAATCATGTGAACAAAACAAAGACCGAGGTATACCGATAATTGTTGAAGAAGAAAGATGGGACGACAACCGGGGCATCCCCAAGCTTAGATGCTTGAGTATCCTTAGAATATTTACTTGGGGTGCCTTGGGCATCCCCAAGGTCGAGCTCTTTCCTCTCTTTATTCTTCTCACATCGGTAACTCCTCGTTCTTCGAACACTTCATCCACACAAAACTTTAACAAAAACTTTGTGGGATCTGTTAGTATAATAAAGCAAATCACTACCTTTAGGTACTGTTGCAAACTCATTCTAATTTCATATTACAACTATATCTACTGTATTACAACTTCTCTATGGTTCATACCCTCCGATACTAGCCATAGATGCATCAAAATAAGAAAACAACACACGAAAAACAGAATCTATCTAAAACAGGACAGTCTGTAGTAATATAGAGGTTTAGTAAACTTCTGTAACTCCAAAAATTATGAAATAAATTTGAAAAAATGAAAAATTTATACTGAAGTAATGTGAAAAAAAATTCAGACCTATTTGACTTTCCAGTAAAAAACGTAAAATCACGCGCTACAGCCAAAGTTTCTGTTTTTGTTCTGCACATAGTAAACAAGCAATCTAATCATCCTAAAACCAAAGCTTGACACATTATTTTTATAATACAGTGGATATAAATAAGGGGATAATTATTTACAGAGAAAATTCCATGAAAAATTCTACATTGTTTCCGTGAGCATGAACACGAGTGCTTAAGGTCGACCCTCACTTCTTCAATGCATAACTTTCCAATCACTTCTCTTTTTGAAAAACCTTTTAGGCATGAGAGGCAAGTAATTTTTTTGTATTTTCATTCTTTAAAAAATATTTTATGTTTCACCCACAACTAAACAGAAACAAAAAAGGAAAAACAAAATCTACTTAGTGAAGAAAGCAAACAAGCACACACGAGAATATCAACCCCACGTTATTGCTCCCTGGCAACGGCGCCAGAAAAGAGCTTGATAATCCCCAAGTGCAGGGAATCATCATAGAAATTTCCAAATGTGGAAGTGATAAGTATGGAGTGTCGAACCCACAAGAAGCTAAAGGTAAGTTCAATAATCTCTCAAGCCCTATCTGCCACTGATACGACTCTACGTACACTGAACGTTTGCTTCCAACTAGAAACGAGAAATAAAACTACGTTGTGGGTATGAAGTGGATAACTTTGTATTATATCAGAGAGCTAAAATATTAAAGTAGGTGATGTTATCATGAAGTTATAATATATTACTAAATATTATAAATAGAGAGTGTCGAATAATGGTGGATCGGTGTGCGGAATTGTCCTAGGCAATTGTTAACAAGACCGGTAATCACTATTGCAGTTTCATATGAGGGAGATGCATAAGCTAACATACATTCTCTTCTTGGATCATATGCACTTATGATTGGAACTCTAGCAAGAATCTGCAACTACTAAAGATCATTAAGGTAAAACCCAACCATAGCATTAAAGTATCAAGTCCTCTTTATTCCCATACGCCATGTCCTGCTTATCCGTGTTTGTGTTTCAGTCACTCACGCAACACAGACAATAAGCAAACCATGGACATATTGCAACACCCTACAGCAGGAATCCCTCACGCTTGCGCGACATGGAGGACACCATAGGATAGCACCAAAGTAAAACATACAACTCATACCAATCTAGATCATCAATCAACCCAAAGACAAAGGATATCTACTCAAAACATCATAGGATGGCAACACATCATTGGATTATAATATGTGGCATAAAGCACCATGTTCAAGTAGGGATTACAGCGGGGACTGGGAGAGTGGACCGCGTAAAAGAGATGAGGATGGTGATGTTGATGAAGACGATCACCGCAGCGATGATTCCCCTCCCGATGGCACTTCGGTGCCACCAAGAGAGAGAAGGAGAGGTTCTCCCCCTTGTGCTTCCTCCTCCATGGCCTCCCCCTGGATGGGGAGAGGTTCCCCCTCTGGTCCTTCGCCTTCATGACGATAATAGCCCCTTCGGGATCCTCCTCCATGCCCTCCGGTGATGATGGCCCCCTCCGGCAGGGTGCCAGAGAGGGCCTAGATTGATTTCTCGTGGCTATAGAGGCTTGCGGCGGCAGAACTTCCAATCTAGGTTATTTTCTAGAGGTTTCTGTATTTATAGGAATTTTTGGCGTCGGTCTCACGTCAAGGAGGTGCCCGAGTCATCCACGAGGCAGGCCCACGCGCCCGTGGGGGGGGGCGCCCCCCACCCTTGTGGACGGCCCAGGACTCTTCTGGCCCAACTCTTTTACTCCGGGGTCTTCTTTTGGTCCATAAAAAATCAGCAAAAATTGGCATGTCAATTGGACTTCGTTTGGTATTCCTTTTCTGCAAAACTCAAAAACAAGGAAAAAAGAGAAATTGGCACTGGGCTCTAGGTTAATAGGTTAGTCCCAAAAATCATATAAAATAGCATATAAATGCATATAAAACATCCAAGGTTGATAATATAATAGCATGAATACTTCATAAATTATAGATACGTTGGAGGAGTATCAGCATCCCCAAGCTTAATTCCTGCTCGTCCTCGAGTAGGTAAATGATAAAAGAAATAATTTATGAAGTGTGAATGCTAGCAAGTGCATAAGTTTCATCAATGATAGTTCCAATCACTTTTTCTAGCATCATTATATATCATAACAGTAGCTCATTTTCATAAGAAATTTTCATGATCAAGTAACAAGCTATTCACATGTTAAAGTATAGATCATAAACTTTCTTGAAACTAACAAACTATATTCTCAGTCATCAAACAATTGCAATTCATCTTATTTTTAGGAAGGGCCTATGTCAGATCTTTGATTTAGCAAACTCCACATACTCAACTATCATTTAATCTTTCACAATTGCTAACACTCACGTGATACTTATGGGTTCAAAGTTTTAATCGGACACAGAGAAAGATAGGGGCTTATAAATTCGCCTCCCAACCTTTTACCTCAAGGGTAATGTCAACAATAATAGTTCATGATAACTTACATCCAATTGGATATATATATCAGGATCCTTCCAACACAATGTGCTTGCCAAAGGATAAAATGTAAAAAGGAAAGGTGAAGATCACCAAGACTCTTGCATAAGGGTAGAAGATAAAAGTAAAAGATAGGCCCTTCGCAGAGGGAAGCAGAGGTTGTCATGCACTTCTATGGTTGGATGCACAAAATCTTAATGCAAAAGAACCTCACTTTATATTGCCACTTGTGATATGGACCTTTATTATGCAGTCCGTCGCTTTATTTCTTCCACATCACAAGATCGTATAAAGATTATTTTCTCCACATTAATAGATCATACATATTTAGAGGGCAATTTTTATTGCATGCACCGATGACAACTTACTTGAAGGATCTTACTCAATCCATAGGTAGGTATGGTGGACTCTCATGGAAAAACTGGTTCAAGGAATGTTTGGAAGCACAAGTAGTATCTCTACTTGGTGCAAAGAATTTGGCTAGCATGAGGGGAAAAGAAAGCTCAACATGTTGGATGATCCAATACAATATACTTTATTTCGGATATAACAAAACATAACCCATTATGTTGTCTTCCTTGTCTGACATCAACCTTTTAGCAAGTCATATTTTAATGAGTGCTCACAATTACAAAAGATGTCCAAGATAGTATATTTATATGTGAAATCTCTCTTCCTTCAATATTCTTTCATGAATTGTTCAAGTGACCAATTCTACGTTTGCTAAATTCAATAAGTTTATTACCTATACTTATTCTATATGAAGTCATTACTCCTCATGGTATAAGCATATGAAACATATATAAATTCATATTTATGATATTCAATTCATTCAACCATTTACTCATAGGATATATGTGAAGCACGTGAGTAAATGACAATCTATTCCAAAATATATAAGTGAAGGACACTGAGTAGTCAAATAATTAACTAGCCATGGGAGGATTATTTTTCATTCAAGATTTCAGATCCAATGATTTTATTCAAACAGCAAGTAAAATTGAAAATACACTCCAAGCAAAACACATATCATGTGACGAATAAAAATATAGCTCCGAGTAAGGTATACCGATAATTTTGAAGACGAAAGAGGGGATGCCTTCCGGGGCATCCCCAAGCTTAGGCGCTTGATTCTTCCTTGAATATTACCTTGGGGTGCCTTGGGAATCCCCAAGCTTAGGGTCTTTCCACTCCTTATTCTCCTCATATCGATATCTCACCCAAAGCTTGAAAACTTCAATCACACAAAACTTAATGGAACTTCGTGAGATAGGTAGTATGATAAAGAGTAAACCATTCACTTTGGTACTCTCAAAGACAAGGCTCATAATTGTTCTCACACAATTCCTACTGTGCCATATCATTTCTACAATTTATATTGAGAAATATAAGTCATAGAAACTAGAAAACAAGCAAACTATGCAATGAAAACAGAATCTGGCAGAAACAGAACAGTCTGTAATGATCTGAATACCAACCATACTTCTGATACTAAAACAATTCTGGAATAAATTGGTGGACGTGAGGAATTTGTCTATTAATCTTCTGAAAAAAGAATCAACTCAATCGCACTCTTCTGTAAAAAATGGCAGCTAATCTCGTGAGCGCAAAGTTTCTGTTTTTTACAGCAAGATCACATTAACTTTCACCCAAGTCTTCCCAAAGGTCTTACTTGGCACTTTATTGAAATCTATAATACATGGTTAATACAGTAGCTTAATCATGAGAACACATAAAAACAGTAAGGGTAAATATTGGGTTGTCTCCCAACAAGCGCTTTTCTTTAATGCCTTTTAGCTAGGCATGATGGTTTCAATGATGCCCACATAAAAGATAAGAATTGAAACATAAAGAGAGCATCATGAAGAATATGATTAGAACATTTAAACCTAACCCACTTCCTATGCCTAGGGATTTTGTGAGAACACAATTTATAGGAACAAGGATCAACTAGCATAGGAAGGAAAAACAAGGATAACTTCAAAACTTTAAGCACATAGAGAGGAAACTTGATATTATTGTAACTCCTACAAGCATGTATTCCCCCCTCATAATAATTTTCAGTAGCATCGTGAATGAATTTAACAATATAACCATCACACAAAGCATTCTTTTCATCATCTTCAAGCATAGAAATTTTACTGCTCTCCACATAAGCAAAATTCTTCATTACTAACTAAAGTTGACACTCTTCCAGATCCACCTTAGATTATAGTATTATTCATACTCCAAAAGATATAAGTGAAGTTCATGCAGCATTCTACAATTAATATAGACTAACCAATATCCAAGCTCAAAATATATAAGTGAAGCACACGAAGCATTCTATAAAACCATACTCAAAAGATTTAAGTGAAGCACAAAGAGCAATTCTATAAGATCATACTTAAACGATATAAGTGAAGCACATGAAGTATTCTATAAATAAATAGAGGGATATATCATACTAGCATGGTTCTTAAAGGAAAAATAAAAAACACAAAGGACACAAATCATGTGAACAAAACAAAAACCAAGGTATACCGATTATTGTTGAAGAAGAAAGATGGAATGCCAACCGGGGCATCCCCAAGCTTAGATGCTTGAGTATACTTAGAATATTTACTTGGGGTTCCTTGGGAATCCCCAAGCTTGAGATCTTTCCTCTCTTTATTATTCTCACATCGGTAACTCTTCGTTCTTCAAACACTTCATCCACACAAACCTTTAACAAAAACTTTGTGAGATCCGTTAGTATAATAAAGCAAATCACTACCTTTAGGTACTGTTGCAAACTCATTCTAATTTCATATTACAACTATATCTACTGTATTCCAACTTCTCTATGGTTCATACCCTCCGATACTAGCCATAGATGCATCAAAATAAGCAAACAACACACGGAAAACAGAATCTGTCTAAAACAGGACAGTCTGTAGTAATCTGGAGGTTTAGTAAACTTCTGTAACTCCACAAATTATGCAATAAATATGAAAATTTGAACAATTTATACATAAGTAATGTGCAAAAAGTTTCAGACCCATTTGACTTTCCAGTAAAAATGTAAAATCACGCGCTACAGCCAAAGTTTCTGTTTTTGTTCTGCACATAGTAAATAAGCAATCTAATCATCCTAAAACCAAAGCCTGACACATTATTTTTATAATAACATGGATATAAATAAGTGGGTAATTATTTACAGAGAAACTTCCATGAAAAATTCTACATTGTTTCCATGAGCATGAACATGAGTGCTTAAGGTCGACCCTCACTTCTTCAATGCATAACTTTCCAATCACTTCTCTTTTTGAAAAACCTTTTAGGCATGAGAGGCAAGTAATTTTTTTGTGTTTTCATTCTTTTAATTTTTTTGTATGTTTCACCCACAACTAAACACAAACAAAAAATGAAAAACAAAATCTACTTAGTGAAGAAAGCAAACAAGCACACACAAGAATATCAACCCCACGCTATTGCTCCCCGGCAACGGCGCCATAAAAGAGCTTGATAATCCCCAAGTGCAGGGAATCATCATAGCAATTTCCAAAGGTGTAAGTGATAAGTATGGAGTGTCGAACCTACAAGGAGCTAAAAGTAAGATCAATATTCTCTCAAGCCCTATCTGCCACTGATACGACTCTACGTACACCAAACGTTTGCCTCCAACTAGAAACGAGAAATAAAACTACATTGTTGGTATGAAGTGAATAACTTTGTATTATATCAGAGAGCTAAAATATTAAAGTAGGTTCTGTTATTATAAAGTTATAATATATTAATAAATATTGTAAATAGCGAGTGTGGAATAATGGTGGATCGGTGTGCGGAATTGTCCTAGGCAATTGTTAACAAGACCGGTAATCACTATTGCAGTTTCATATGAGGGAGAGGCATAAGCTAATATACTTTCTCTTCTTGAATCATATGCACATATGATTGGAACTCTAGCAAGCATCCACAACTACTAAAGATCATTAAGGTAAAACCCAACCATAACATTAAAGTATAAAGTCCTCTTTATTGCCATACGCCATGTCCTGCTTATCCGTGTTTGTGTTTCAGTCACTCACGCAACACAGACAATAAGCAAACCATGGACATATTGCAACACCCTACAGCGGGAATCCCTCACGTATGCGTGACACGGAGGGCACCATAGGACAGCACCAAAGTAAAACATACAACTCATACCAATCTAGATCATCAATCAACCCAAAGACAAAGGATATCTACTCAAAACATTATAGGATGGCAACACATCATTGGATTATAATATGTGGCCTAAAGCACCATGTTTAAGTAGGGATTACAGCGGGGTGTGGGAGAGTGGACCGTGTAAAAGAGATGAGGATGGTGATGATGATGGTGATGTTGATGAAGACGATCACCACGGCGATGATTCCTCTCCCGATGGCACTCCGGTGCCACCAAGAGAGAGGAGGAGAGGTTCTCCCCCTTGTGCTTCCTCCTCCATGGCCTCCCACCTGAATGGGGAGAGGTTCTCCCTCTGGTCCTTGGCCTTCATGACGATGATGGCCCCTCCGGGATCCTCCTCCATGCCCTCCGATGATGATGGCCCCCTCCGGCAGTATGCCAAAGAGGGCCTAGATTGATTTCTCGTGGCAACAGAGGTTTGCGGCGGCAGAACTTCCGATCGAGGTTATTTTCTGGAGGTTTTTGTATTTATAGGAATTTTTGGCGTCGGTCTCACGTCAAGGAGGTGCCCGAGTCGTCCACGAGGCAGGCGCATGCGCCCGGGGCGGAGGTGGGGGCGCTCCCCCCACCCTCGTGGACGGCCCGGGACTCTTCTGGCCCAACTCTTTTACTCCGGGGTCTTATTTTGGTCCACAAAAAATCATCAAAAATTGGCATGTCAATTGGACTTCATTTGGTATTCCTTTTCTGCAAAACTCAAAAACAAGGAAAAAACAGAAACTGGCACTGGGCTCTAGGTTAATAGGTTAGTCCCAAAAATCATATAAAATAGCATATAAATGCATATAAAACATCCAAGGTTGATAATATAATAGCATGAATACTTCATAAATTATAGATACGTTGGAGACGTATCATGCGCTTTTGCTGCACATCAATTGGATAGACCCGCAGCCTCATGGTGGGAGAATTACACAACCACTTTTCCCATAGCCAATGTCACATATCAATTTCTGCAAGCTTTCCGCATAGCCCATGTCTCAACCGGAGCTATGAGTATGAAGAAGCGTGAGTTCGCAACTTATGCCAAGGAAGTAGTACCGTGGGGTAGTACGTGGATGAGTTTAGTAAGTTATCTCGCTATGCCGCAGATGATGTGGCCACAGATGCCGCGAAGCAGGAGAAGTTTATGGAAGGGCTGAATAATGAGCTAAGTATGCAGTTGATGGTGGCAACATTTGCTAACTACCAGGAGTTGGTAGATAGGGCCCTTATGATCGAAGGCAAGCAACAACAGATAGAGAGCCGCAAAAGGAAGTATGGACATGGGAAGTACAATTCTGGAGCCCAACAGAAGCCCCGTTTTACCCCGAACTCGGGAGGGCATATCCATCATAACTATGGAGTCCATACTCATAATGGAGGAAGTCACACAACCATAATGGCCATAAGAATGGTAATGGGAATGGAGGAAACAACGGACAGAACCGTTTCAACCCCACTACACCCGCCAAGAAGGATCTAAGTCACATTACTTGTTTCAAGTGCGGGAAGACGGGACACTACGCCACTGGATGTCCTGAAGCAAAGAATGGAAATGGCAATGGAAGTTCTGGGAAGAATCCCAACCCTTTCAACAGAGGACAGGTGAACCACGTTAACGTGGAGGAGGTTGACGAACAACCAGATGCAGTTATAGGTAAGTTTTTTATTAAGTCATTTACTGCTACTGTTCTTTTTGATACTGGTGCATCACATTCATACATATCGACGGGATTTGTGCATAAGTATAAGTTGCCCACCAAAGTTCTTAAGACACCTATGTTAGTAAGCTCGCCAGGAGCGATGTATATGGCAAGCAGAGGATGTTTTCAAATGACATTGACCATAGGTAGGCATGTTTTCCCCTTAGACCTAATCGTTTTGGAGTCACAAGGATTGTATGTGATACTAGGTATGGATTGGCTATCGATGTATGGAGGAAATATCGATTGTGCTAGTAGGTCAATTCTACTCACCACCCCAGAGGGTAAACGGATCAAGTATGTATCACGACATGCACCAAGGAGGACCCAAGTAAATTCCCTCTCGGGAGTTGTTTAGGAAGAAGTTCCAGTTGTAAAGGATTACCCAGATGTATTTCCAGAGGAATTATCAGGCATGCCGCCAGATCGAGACATAGAGTTTTTGATAGAGTTGTTTCCAGGCACCTGACCAATATCGAAGAGACCGTATCGGATGCCCGCTAATGATCTGGAGGAAATTAAGAAAAAAATTAAGGAGTTATTGGAGAAAGGTTATATCCAACCAAGTTCATCACCATGGGGAGACCCAGTGCTCTTAGTTGAGAAGGAGGGTAGATCTTTGAGAATGGTTGTTGATTATCGGGCTTTGAACAAAGTGACGATCAAGAACAAGTACCCACTACCGATGATCAATGATCTGTTTGACTAGTTGCAAGGAGCTAAAGTATTCTCCAAGATCGATCTTCGATCAGGATACCACCAGTTGAAGATCCGAGAACAGGATATACCTAAGACAACTTTTACCACAAGGTATGGGCTATATGAGTACACGGTCATGTCATTTGGATTGACTAATGCCCCTGCCTATTTTATAAGTATGATGAACAAGGTGTTTACAGATTTTTTGGATAAGTTTGTTGTGGTTCATTGATGATATTTTGGTATACTCGAAGAATGAAGAGGAACACAAGGAACACTTGCGCTTAGTTCTCGAGAAGCTCAGGGAACATCAGCTGTATGCCAAGTTTAGCAAGTGTGAGTTTTGGTTGAAGGAAGTTGGATTTCTTGGACATGTTATATCAGGAGAAGGTATAGTAGTAGACCCTACCAAGGTTCAGTCTGTCACTGAGTGGTTGGCACCCACCTCAGTTGGAGAGATACACAGTTTTCTAGGACTCGCAGGATATTATAGGAGATTCATTGAGAATTTTTCTAAAATGGCGAAACCCATGACGGAGTTGTTGAAGAAGGACACCAAATTTAAATGGACCGAGGATTGTGAGGCCAGCTTTCAGGAATTGAAGAAACGTTTGGTCACAGCCCCAATGCTGACTCTTCCGGATATACGCAAAGATTTCCAAGTATATTGCGACACTTCTCGCTTGGGACTTGGAGGTGTACTTATCCAAGACGGAAGAGTTGTTTCATATGCCTCACGACAGCTTCGACCTCGCGAGTTGAATTATGCCACACATGATTTGGAGTTAGCAGTCGTAGTGCATGCTCTCAAGACCTAGAGACATTTTCCGATTGGAAACTGATGTGATGTGTACACGGATCACAAGACTTTGAAGTACATTTTCACGCAGAAGGAGTTGAATCTCAGGTTGAGGAGATGGTTGGAGCTCATAAAGGATTATGATATGAAGTTGTATTATCATCCAGGAAAGGCCAATGTCGTAGCAGATGCTTTAAGCCGCAAGAGTTATGTCAATACCCTCGTAAGCAGAGGATTACCGCAGGAGTTAGTCAACGATCTCAAGGAACTTCGTTTGGAGATAGTTCCAAGAGGTTTTGTTGCAGCAATGGAGGTTTAGTCTACATTATTGGGAAAGGTTCGAGAAGCTTAGAAGGATGATAAGGAAATTGCTGAGATAAAGGAGAAAATGAGCAAAAGCAAAGCCAAGGGTTTTCATGAGGATGCGCACGAAACCTTATGGTTTGAGGATCGTGTATATGTGCCCAATAATGCGGAGATCAGGAAGTTAATACTTCAGGAGGCCCATGACTCGCCATACTCGATACACCCCAGAAACACCAAGATGTATTTGGATTTGAAGGAACATTTCTGGTGGACAGGTGTGAATAAGAATATTGCCGAGTATGTAGCAGTATGTGATGTATGTCAGAGAGTGAAAGCAAAACATCAGAAGCCAGCAGGATTACTACAGCCTATGTCGATACCCGAATGGAAGTGGGATAAACTTGGCATGGCTTTATCACCGGATTACCCAGGACATGATCGGGATATGATTCTATTTGGGTAGTAGTTGATCGCTTGACCAAAGTGGCTCACTTTATCCCAGTGAAAACTACTTACACGAGCGCAAAGTTGGCCAAAATATACATGACCAGGATCGTATGTCTGCATGGAGTTCCGAGGACCATCGTATCAGATAGAGGAACACAATTTACCTCGAAGTTTTGGAATCAGTTGCACTAGACTTTGGGTACCAGGCTAGAGTTCAGTACAGCCTTTCATCCATAGACTGATGGGCAGACCGAGAGAGTCAATCAGATTCTGGAGGACATGTTGAGAGCTTGTGCGCTAGATTATGGATCTAGTTGGGATGACAATTTGCCTTACGCAGAGTTCTCATACAACAACATTTATCAAGCTAGTTTGAAGATGGCCCCTTTCATAGCTTTATATGGAAGAATTTGCAGGACATCGTTAATGTGGGATGAAGTTGGAGACCGTCAGTTCTTTGGACCAGACTTGATTAAGGAGTCTGAAGAGAAGGTTAAGTTGATTCGTGATAGACTGAAGGTAGCTTAGTCCAGGCAGAAGAGTTACACCGATACTAAACGCAAGGAGGTAGTCTTTGAGATTGGAGATAGAGCATATCTTCGTGTATCACCACTCCGAGGAGTTAAATGATTTGGAGTTAAAGGAAAGTTAGCCCCGAGATTTGTAGGATCATATCGAGTTTTGGAACGTATGGGAGAGGTGGCCGACAAGTTGGAGTTACCCGAAGGATTGTCAAGAGTACATGATGTGTTTCATGTTTCCCAGTTGAAGAAGTGCCATGCTGAGATGGCCGATATTCCTCTAAGGGATAGAGTGCCCCTTGAAGCAATTCAGTTGGAGAGAGATCTAACCTACGAGGAGAAACCCGTAAAGATACTTGAGTTTGCCAACCGACTTACACGCAGCAAGGTTATCAAGTTTTGTAAAGTTCAGTGGAGCCATCATACCGAGGATGAAGCCACCTAGGAGCGAGAAGAAGACCTACGGAAAGACCACACGCACCTATTTTCTAGCCAACCCGAATCACGAGGGTGAGATTCATCTTAAGGGGGGTAGGTTTGTAACATCCCAATTTTCAATTTTGATGTTATACATAGGTGCATATCATATTTTATTTGCATTTTGGTTGTGATCCTAGAAATCTTAAGCAACTCAAGGACCCAAGGAGAGAGTTGAAGGTTTCACAAATTTTCCTATTCGAATTTATTTTCAAATTTGAAAAGAGGATCAATTTGGTCTTAATATTTTTCTCTCCAATTATTTCCAAAAATATAAAAATAAAAGAGAGAGGATAAAATGACTTCTTCAATAAGAGAGAAATATTGGAGATGAAATTTCAAAATCAAATTAATATTTAATTTGCATTTTATCTGCTATTTTATTTGAATTAGAAAAATATGCATTTTTGAACATTGCATTTTTAGGCCAGAAAAATGTTCACTTTGTTCTAAATATTAGATTTAGACTATGAAAATTATTTCTAGTATTTTTTAGAATTTTTTATATTTTATTAGGACTTCTCTTTCTGGCGAAATTTATTTTAAAAAAATTCGTCGCCTGACTGGGCCGAAGGCCTAGCCGAGCCAGGCCAGCCCGCCTCGCCCCGCCGCCTTCCTCCTCGCTCGAGGAGTCCCACGCGCTGCCGCCGCTCAGGGAGTCCGAGCCGGACTCCCGTTGCTGCCGCCCCCTCCTCCAAGGCACCCCCCGGCCTCTTTAAAACCGGAGCCATCCCCCTCTCCTCAACCGCCGCCGCCGTAGCCCGCCTTCCCCACCGAGCTGTGCCGCCACCGCAAGCCGCCGCCCGCGCCGCCTCCGCTCGCCGCTGCCGCCACCGCATCCGCCGGATCTCGCCGTCGCTTTTCTCCGGTTAACCGATAAAAAAACCGATTTGGTTTCCTCGGTTTTCTCTCGGCTTATTTTTAGGGTTAGGGTTTTTCTCGGTTTTTACGATCGGTTCTAATTAGCGGACATTCGTCCGTTAATCCGCGGTAGCGAACGATGTTCGTTCGTTAGTTTCTGTTAGCGATCGTTCGTTCGTTAGGTTTTTCTTTTTATTTTTTTATTTTCGGCCGGGAACCTATCCACGAATACTTTTATCAGAGATTAGTCACTGATTTTCAAACCCTCGCTCCTTTTTGCTCGTTCGTCCAATTCCAGTGAAACCAACACCAAAATCTTCTTCTTGTTCCCCTCTTTCCAGATAATCAACTTGAATGTGGTTTTGACAAATTAAAATTTGGTTTCAAGCAGATTTCAATTTGAACTTCTTTTGATCGTAGTTTGAGTTTCGTAGCTCCGATTTGATTGATTCTTCTTGCAAATCAAAGCTCTTCAGTTGAACTTTTAGTTTGGATCTTTTCTCTTGAGTTTTACCCTTTCATATTATGTTTGAGTGCTTATGTATGCTATTGTTTGTTCACGATAGAGTTTCCGAAGTGCAAAGCGTGCTACTACGAGTCACTAGGGTTTTCAGATCGTCAGCAAGGCAAGTAACACTTTGATCATATCCCTTATTACCCAGTTTTTATGCATTAGTTTCAATCCTCAAACATGGATGAGTAGGTTTGATAACATGCGGGTATTGGGAAGTAGTTGATGAGGTAGGAACCTATTGTCTTTATTTCAAACCCTGGGTGTTACTACGTTATGCTTATTCTGCTATGCTATGCTTGTAGGCGTGGTTTGGGTTGAGTGATCCATGACAGATGTGAGAGTTTTAATGGTTAACTTAAGGTGGCTACTTTAATACACATCTGGGTGGATTGGCTGAGGCACCCTGGAGCACCCAGTGGTTGTCTGGGCACCTGGAGTAATCCGGTGTTGTCCTGGGATATCCCGGAGTACCCGTGTGATCATCCTATGGTTTGCCACCCAGGCTCAAAGGGGTCATAAGATTATTCATGCTAGAAGCTTCCATGTCCAGCCACAAGCCATTATGGGCTCTAGCATAGTTGAGTAAGTTGTAGGAATCCTTTCCATGATGGGCTAGCAGATGTATGGGATTGTAGGTGTACCGGCCTATCTATCGGTTAAGGGGACCTCTTTGAAAAGACTGTGTCTCGGTCATCCGTTTCTCAAACACCATGCATTGCGAGAAATACAACGGAGGAGATCGAGTCTTGTGGGGAAAAGTGTGCAAACCTCTGCAGAGTGTATAAACTAATCATGGTTAGTCATGTCCCCGGTTATGGACATCTTGAGTATCTGGTACTTGAATTATTGATTTGATCTCATCACTTTACTTAATTAATTTGTTGGGTTGATAATTATTATTTTTGGATTGAGTTGGAGGAACCTTCTCATTGTTTTCAACAAACTTGTAGTTAAATAAAATAAATTCCTTTGTTGTAGGGAAAAACTAGCTTTATGTAAATGATAACCATAGAGCCTCAACCAGCCATATATGCATATATATTTATAGCTGTTACTTGTTCATTGCTCTATAGTGTTATCTTGCCAGCATATTCCATGTGCTGACCTACACAGGCTGCAACGTATTATGTTGCTGAATTTTTAGACGAAGAGTAAGGTGCGCTAGGTCGTTGTCGTGCACTCAGCTATGCTGTTGGAGTTGATGGACTCATTTACCTTCGAAGCTTCCGCAGTTATCTTATTTAGATGGCCTTCAGTCATATTATTGTAATAAGTACTCTCTTTGAGATATTCGATGTAATAAGTGTGTGATTGCACTCTGTTATAAATCCTCGATTACTGTGTGTGTCAGCATTACCGATCCAGGGATGACACTTATGCATAGAAATTTGACCGTTTGAGGTTGGATCGCTACATGACAGAAGCTTAAACCCTAGTTTATGCGCTATTTTGTAAGGGACTGATTGGATCTAAAAGTTTAATGTTATGGTTAGAATTTATTCTTAATACTTTTCTCGTAGTGGTGGATGGTTGCGGGAGGTTTAATCATAAGTAGGAGGTTTGTTCAAGTAAGAACAACACCTAAGCACCGGTCCACCCACATATCAAATTATCAAAGTAGCAAACACAAATCGAACCAACATGATGAAAGTGACTAGATGAAATTACCGTGTACCCTCAAGAACGCTTTGCTTATCATAAGAGACCGTTTTGGCCTTTCCTTTGCCTCAAAAGGATTGGGCTACCTTGTGGCACTTTTGTTACTACTATTGTTACTTGCTCGTTACAAATTATCTAGCTATCAAACTACTCCGTTACTTACAATTTCAGCACCTGCAGACATTACCTTACTGAAAACTACTTGTCATTTCCTTCTGCTCCTCGTTGGGTTTGACACTCTTACTTACCAAAAAGAGCTAAAATTGATCCCCTATACTTGTGGGTCATCAATGAACAAGACGATTCACGAGCTCTTCGCAATGCTTGAGACTGCAGAGGTATAAATCAAGAAGGAGCGTCAAGTGTTGATGGTTAACAAGACCACTAGTTTCAAGAAAAAGGGAAAAGGGAAGAAGGGGAACTTCAAGAAGAATAGATGGCAAGTTGCTACTCCCGGGAAGAAGCCCAAGTCTGGACCTAAGCTTGAAACTGAATGCTTCTACTGCAAAGGGAATGGTCACTGGAAGCGGTACTGCCCCAAGTATTTGGCGGATAAGAAGGATGGAAAAGTGAAAGGTATATTTGATATACATGTTATTGATGTGTACCTTACTAATGCTCGTAGTAGCGCCTGGATATTTGATGGCGGCTACTAGGCGGCAGTCGGATGTACCGGGCAAAACAACATCCACCTTTTCTGTCGTTTGATCTATCCTAATCAAACATTATTAGCCGCAAGATTAAGTCAATGCAAAAAAAAATAGAAACTCCTCTTCTTCAAAACAAGGGACATATGAGCACGTGGTCTCACTTCGCTCTCCCCCAGTCACGGCATCGCCGACGCACGGCTAAACCTCCATTGAAGCATCGATGTGCGGCCAGCGTTCGTGGCAGCACCGGCGACTCCGCAGCATCGCCGCCACGGCAACTCGCACCATCACCGCAGCCGCATGCTGCAATGAAGCAGCCAGTCAGGACACCATCGCAGCACCGCTCCCCCTGCTCGTCGGCCACTGGACTTGCAAAAGACGGTGGTGTTGGAGCGGTTGGAGTGTCGATGACGAGCTGCCCCTGCTCATCGGCAAAACGAGCTTGTAGCAGACGGTGTTGTTGCAGCGTCAGCTCTGAAGCACTAGTGAGGCAGCTTGCCGGAGCGCGCGCACGGACGATAGACTTATCTATGTGTCGCCTCGAAGCAACAACAGCAGCATGGTGGCATCAACGGATGACGGGACTATTGGCGGCATCGCCGGTGCCCAGTGGCATGGCAGCATCTCCTTGCATCATCATGGTGTCCCGGCGCCGGCGAGCTCGCAACAGATGGTGGTGCCGCAACCGACGGCAAGCTATGAAGCACTGGTGAGGTGGCTTCTAGCAGTGCGCACGAATGACGAGGCTGGTATGCAGCAACGCCATCGGTGTGGCAGCATCTCCTCGTAGTATCTGATACATACCGGCAGCCGCCGGTCCCATCGAAGCACATGTGGTGTCACAGCACCAGCGACCTTGCAGTAGACGGTAGTGTTGGAGCCGACGGCGAGCTCTGAAGCATTGCCGGGGGCCATGGTGCTCTGGATCCACAAAGCATGGAGGAAAGGATGAAAGGGAGGGAGGCGAAGGTCGCAGCACCCACATGGCCCAACTCCTTGCAACGGGTGCTCCCTGCAGTAGCGAGATCTGCCGGCGCCGGCCACGGCCACCGCAGGCCTCGTCCAATTTGGTTGGGCGCGTGCAATGACTCAGTTAGATGAGGATGAGAGGAGATTGGGGAAAACTGGACGAGATAAGGAGGAAGGAAGAGAGAAACGTGTGCGGCCCACAAGACGTGTCGATCGCAAGAGGCGGATGTCGCAAGCGTATCAACATCTGGATGAAATGGAGAAGTTTCCATACTTGATACTGGTTCTGTTGCTCGTATTTGCAACTCAAAACAGGGGCTACGGATTAAATGAAGATTGGCTAAGGACGAGGTGACGACGCACGTCGGAAATGGTTCCAAGGTCGATGTAATCGCCGTCGGCATGCTACCTCTACATCTACCTTCGGGATTAGTTTTAGGCCTGAATAATTGTTATTTGGTGCCAGTGTTGAGCATGAACATTATATCTGGATCTTGTTTGATGCGAGACGGTTATTCATTTAAATTAGAGAATAATGGTTGTTCTATTTATATGAGTAATATCTTCTATGGTCATGCACCCCTGATGAGTGGTCTATTTTTGTTGAATCTCGATCGTAGTGATACACATATTCATAATAATGACGCCAAAAGATGCAAATTTAATAATGATAATGCAACTTATTTGTGGCATTCCCGTTTAGGTCATATTGGTGTAAAAGCGCATGAAGAAACTCCATGCTGATGGGCTTTTGGAATCACTTGATTATGAATCACTTCATGGTTGTGAACCATGCCTCATGGGCAAGATGACTAAGACTCCGTTCTCCAAAAAAATGGAGCGAGCCACTGAATTATTGGAAATAATACATACTGATGTATGCAGTCTGATGAGTGTTGAGGCTCGCGGCGGGTATCGTTATTTTCTGACCTTCACAGATGATTTGAGCAGATATGGGTATATCTACTTAATGAAACATAAGTCTGAAACATTTGAAAAGTTCAAAGAATTTCAGAGTGAAGTGGAAAATCATTGTAACAAGAAGATAAAGTTTCTACGATCTAATCGTAGAGGCGAATATTTGAGTTATCAGTTTGGTCTTCATTTGAAACAATGTGGAATAGTTTCGCAACTCACGCCACCAAGAACACCACAACGTAATGGTGTGTCCGAATGTTGTAACCGTACTTTATTAGATATGGTGCGATCTATGATGTCTCTTACCGACTTACAACTATTGTTTTAGGGTTATGCTTTAGAGACAGCTGCATTCATGTTAAATAGGGCACCATCTAAATGTGTTGAGACGACACCATATGAACTGTGGTTTGGCAAGAAACCTAAGTTGACGTTTCTTAAAGTTTGGGGTTGCGATGCTTATGTGAAAAAGCTTCAGCCTAATAAGCTCGAACCCAAACCAGAGAAATGTGTCTTCATAGGATACCCAAAGGAAACTTTTGGGTGCACCTTCTATCACAGATTCGAAGGCAAGGTATTCGTTGCTAAGAATGGATCCTTTCTAGAGAAGGAGTTTCTCTCAAAAGAAGTGAGTGGGAGGAAAGTAGAACTTGATGAGGTAGTTATACCTTCTCTCGAATTGGAAATTAGTTCATCATAGAAATCAGTTCCAGTGATGCCTACACCAATTAGTGAGGAAGTTAATGATGATGATCATGAAACATCAGATCAAGTTACTACCGAACCTCATAGGTAAACCAGAGTACGTTCCGCACCATAGTGGTACGGTAATCCTGTTCTGGAAGTCATGTTACTAGACCATGACGAACCTACGAACTATGAGGAAGTGATGATGAGCCCAGATTCCACGAAATGGCTCGAGGCCATGAAATCTGAGATGGGATCCATGTATGAGAACAAAGTGTGGACTTTGGCTGACTTGCCCGATGATCGGCAAGCGATAGAGAATAAATGGATCTTCAAGAAGAAGACCGATGATGACGGTAATGTTACTGTCTAGAAAGCATGCATTGTTGCAAAAGGTTTTCGACAAGTTCAAGGAGTTGACTACGATGAGACCTTCTCACCTGTAGTGATGCTTAAGTCTGTCTGAATCATGTTAGCGATTGCCGCATATTATGATTATGACATTTGGCAAATGGATGTCAAAACTGCATTCCTTAATGGATTTCTTAAAGAAGAGATGTATATGATGCAACCAGAAGGTTTTGTCGATCCTAAAGGTCCTAACAAAGTGTGCAAGCTCTAGCGATCCATTTATGGACTGGTGCAAGCATCTCGGAGTTGGAATATATGCTTTGATAGTTTGATCAAAGCATATGGTTTTATACAGACTTTTGGAGAAGCCTGTATTTACAGGAAAGTGAGTGGGAGCTCTGTAGCATTTCTAATATTATATGTGGATGACATATTGTTGATTGGAAATAACACAGAATTTCTGGAGAGCATAAAAGGATACTTGAATAAGAATTTTTAATGAAAGACCTCGGTGAAGCTGCTTATATATTGGGCATCAAGATCTATAGAGATAGATCAAGACGCTTAATTGGACTTTCACAAAGCACATACCTTGATAAAGTTTTGAAGAAGTTCAAAATGGATTAGTCCAAGAAATGGTTCTTGCATGTGTTACAAGGTGTGAAGTTGAGTCAGACTCAATGCCCGACCACTGCAGAAGATAGAGAGAAAGTGAAAGTCATTCCCTATGCCTCAGCCATAGGTTCTATCATGTATGCAATGATGTGTACTAGACCTGATGTGTGCCTTGATATAAGTTTAACAGGGGGATACCAAAGTACTCCAGGAGTGGATCACTGGACAGCGGTCAAGAACATCCTGAAATACCTGAAAAGGACTAAGGATATGTTTCTCGTTTATGGAGATGACAAAGAGCTTGTCGTAAATGGTTACGTCGATGCAAGCTTTGACACAGATCTGGATGACTCTAAGTCACAAACCGGATACGTATTTATATTGAATGGTGGAGTTGTCAGTTTGTGCAGTTCCAAGAAGAGCGTCGTGGCGGGATCTATGTGTGAAGCAGAGTACATAGCAACTTCGGAAGCAGCAAATGAAGGAGTCTGGATGAAGGAGTTCATATCCGATCTAGGTGTAATACCTAGTGCATCGGGTCCAGATTTTGTGACAATACTGGAGCAATTGCCTTAGTGAAGGAATCCAGATTTCAGAAGTGAACCAAACACATCAAGAGACGTTTCAATTTCATCTGTGATCAAGTCAAGGAGGGAGACATAGAGATTTGCAAAATACACACGGTTCTGAATGTTGTAGACCTGTTGAGTAAGCCTCTTCCACGAGCAAAACATGATCAGCACCAAGACTCCATGGGTGTTAGATTCATTACAATGTAATCTGTATTATTGACTCTACTACAAGTGGGAGAGTGAAGGAAATATGCCCTAGAGGCAATAATAAAGTTTTTATTTATATTTCCTTATATCATGATAAATGTTTATTATTCATGCTAGAATTGTATTAACCGGAAACTTGATACATGTGTGAATACATAGACAAAACATAGTGTCTCTAGTATGCCTCTACTTGACTAGCTCATTAATCAAAGATGGTTAAGTTTCCTAACCATACATATGTGTTGTCATTTGATGAACAGGATCACATCATTAGGAGAATGATGTGATGGACAAGACCCATTCGTTAGCTTAGCATAATGATCGTTAAGTTTTATTGCTATGTCTTTCTTCATGACTATTCCTCTGACTATGAGATTATGCAACTCCTGAATACCGGAGGAACACCTTGTGTGCTATCAAACGTCACAACATAACTGGATGATTATAAAGATGCTCCAGAGGTGTCTTCGAAGGTTTTTGTTGGATTGGCATAGATCGAGATTAGGATTTGTCACTCCGAGTATCGGAGAGGTATCTCTGGGCCCTCTCGGTAATGCACATCACTATAAGCCTTGCAAGCAATGTGACTAATGAGTTAGTTGCGGGATGATGCATTATGGAATGAGTAAAGAGACTTGCCGGTAATGAGATTGAACTAGGTATAAGGATACCAACGATCAAATCTCGGGCAAGTAACATACCGATGATAAAGGGAATAACGTATGTTGTTATTGTAGTTTGACCGATAAAGATCTTCGTAGAATATGTAGGAACCATTATGAGCATCTAGGTTCCACTATTGGTTATTGACCGGAGATGTGTCTCGGTCATGTCTACATAGTTCTCGAACGCGTAGGGTCCGCACATTTAACGTTCGATGATGATTTGTATTATGAGTTATGTGTTTTGGTGAATGAAGTTTGTTAGGTGTCCCGGATGAGATCACGGACATGACAAGGAGTCTCGAAATAGTCAAGAGGTAAATATTGATATATTGGACGATGGTATTCGGACACCAGAATGGTTCCGGATCGTTTTGGGTATTTTTCGGAGTACCGGGAGGTTACCGGTGTCGGAGAACGTAGCATGCAATTTCAAAAAAATTCCTACGATCACGCAAGATCTATCTAGGAGATGCATAGCAACGAGTGGGGGAGAGTGTGTCCATGTACCCTCATAGACCAAAAGCGGAAGCGTTAGGTTAACACGGTTGATGTAGTCGCACGTCTTCACGATCCAACCGATCTAGTACCAAACGTACGACACCTCTGAGTTCAGCACACATTCATCTTGATGACGTCCCTCGAACTCTTGATCCATTAAAGGATCGAGGGAGAGTTTCGCCAGCACGATGGCGTGGTGATGGTGATGTGATACGCGCAGGGCTTCGCCTAAGCATTACGATGCTATGACCGGAGGAGTAAACTGTGGAGGGGGGCACCGCACACGGCTAAGAGAATAACTGTTATGCTTTGGGGTGCGCTCTGCCCCCGTATATAAAGGAGGGGAGGAGGAGGCAGGCCACCAAGGGGGCGCGCCAAAGGGAGGGAGTCCTACTAGGACTCCACTCCTAGTAGGATTCGCCCCCCTTTTCCCTTTCTCATGGAGGGGAAAGAGGGAAGGAGAGGGAGAGGGAGAGGGAAAGAGGAAAGGGAGTGCGCCCCCTCCCCCTTTTCCAATTCGGACTCCCTTGGGGGCGCCACCATGCGGGCTCCCCTCTCTTTCTCCCCTACGGCCCATGAAGGCCCATTACTTCCCCGAGGGGTTCCGGTAACCCCTCGATACCCCGATAAATATCCGAAACGTCCACAAAAAATTCCGGTGTCTGAATACCTTCCTCCAATATATCAATCTTTACCTCTCGACTATTTCGAGACTCCTTGTCATGTCCATGATCTCATACGGGACTCCGAACAATCTTTGGTCACCAAAACACATAACTCATAATACAAGTCGACATCGAACGTTAAGCGTGCGGACCCTACGGGTTCGAGAACTATGTAGACATGACGAGACACATCTCCGGTCAATAACCAATAGCGGAACCTGGATGCTCATATTGGTTCCTACATATTCTACGAAGATCTTTATCGGTCAAACCACAATGACAACATACGTTTTTCCCGCTATCATCGGTATGTTACTTGCCCAAGATTAGATCGTCGGTATCTCCATACCTAGTTCAATCTTGTTACCGGCAAGTCTTTTTACTCGTTCCGTAATGCATCATCACGTAACTAACTCATTAGTCACATTGCTTGCAAGGCTTCTTATGATGTACATTACTGAGAGGGCCCAAAGATACCTCTCCAATACTCAGAGTGACAAATCCCAATCTAGATCTATGCCAACGCAAAAAACACCTTCGGAGATACCTGTAGAGCATCTTTATAATCACCCATTTACGTTGTGACATTTGATAGCACACAAGGTATTCCTCCGGTATCCGGGAGTTGCATAATCTCATAGTCAAAGGAATATGTATATGACATGAAGAAAGCTATAGCAATAAAACTGAACGATCAATATGCTAAGTTAACGGATGGGTTATGTCGATCACATCATTCTCCTAATGATGAGATCCCATTATCAAATGACAACTCATGTCCATGGTTAGGAAACCTTAACCATCTTTGATCAACGAGCTAGTCAAGTAGAGGCTCACTAGGGACTCTGTGTTTTGTCTATGTATTCACACATGTATCAAGGTTTCCGGTCAATACAATTCTAGCGTGAATAATAAACAGTTATCATGATATAAGGAAATATAAAATAACAACTTTATCATTGCCTCTAGGGCATATTTCCTTCAGTCTCCCACTTGTACTAGAGTCAATAATCTAGTTCACATCGCCATGTGATTTAACACCAATAGTTCACATCTCTATGTGATTAACACCCATAGTTCACATCGCCATGTGACCAACACCCAAAGGGTTTACTAGTCAATAATCTAGTTCACATCGCTATGTGGTTAACACCCAAAGAGCACTAAGGTGTGATCATGTTTTGCTTTGTGAGAGAAGTTTAGTCAACGAGTCTGCCACATTCAGAACCGTATGTATTTTGCAAATTTCTATGTCTACAATACTCTACACAGAGCTACTCTAGATAATTGCTCCCACTTTCCAAATCTATCCAGATTGAGACACTGAATCATCTAGAATAGTGTCAAAGCTTGCATCGATGTAACCCTTTATGACGAACTCTTTGTCACCTCGATAACCGAGAAACATTTCCTTACTCCTCTTAGATAACTAAGGATAATTTTGACCGTTGTCCAGTGATCTACTCCTGGATTACAATTGTACCCCCTTGCCAAACTAATGGTAAGGTACACAATATGTCTGGTACACAGCATGACATACTTCATAGAACCTATGGCTGAGGCATAGGGAATGACTTTCATTCTCTCTCTATCTTTTTCCATGGTCGGGCTTTGAGTCTTACTCAACTTCACACCTTGCAACACAGGCAAGAACCCTTTATTTGACTGATCCATTTTGAATTTCTTCAAAATCTTGTCAAGGTATGTGTTTGGTGAAAGTTCTATTAAGCGTCTTGATCTATCCCTATAGATCTTGATGCCTAATATATATAAGTGGCTTTCACCGAGGTCTTTCATTGAAAAACTCTTATTCAAGTATCCTTTTATGCTATCCAGAAATTCTATATCATTTCCAATCAACAATATGTCATCCACATATAATATTAGAAATGCTACAGAGCTCCCACTCACTTTCTTGTAAATACAGGCTTCTCCGAAAGCCTGTATAAAACCATATGCTTTGATCAGACTATCAAAGCGTATATTCCAACTCCGAGATGCTTGCACCAGTCCATAAATGGCTCGCTGGAGCTTGCACACTTTGTTAGCTCCTTTAGGATAGACAAAACCTTCTGGTTGCATCATATACAACTATTCTTTGAGAAATCCATTAAGGAATGCAGTTTTGACGTCAATTTGCCAGATCTCATAAAATGCGGCAATTGCTAATATGATTCGGACAGACTTAAGCATCGCTACGAGTGAGAAAATCTCATCGTAGTCAACACTTTGAACTTGTCAAAAACATTTTGTGACAAGTCGAGATTTGTAGATAGTAACACTATCATCAGCATCCATCTTCCTCTTGAACATCCATTTATTCTCAATGGCTTGTTGATCATCGGGCAAGTCCACCAAAGTACACACTTTGTTCTCATATATGGATCATATCCCAGATTTCATGGCCTCAAGCCATTTATCAGAATCTGGGCTCATCATCGCTTCCTCATAGTTCGTAGGTTCATCATGGTCTAGTAACATGACTCCCAAAATAGGATTACCGTACCACTCTAATGTGGAACGTGCTCTGGTTGACCTACGCGGTTCGGTAGTAACTTGATCTGAAGTTTCATGATCATTATCATTAGCTTCCTCTCTAGTTGGTGTAGGCATCACTGGAATTGATTCCTGTGATGAGGTACTTTCCAATTCGAGATAAGGTACAATTACCTCACCAAGTTCAACTTTCCTCCCACTAACTTCTTTCGAGAGAAACTCCTTCTCTAGAAAGGATCCATTCTTAGCAACAAAGATCTTGCCTTCAGATTTGTGATAGAAGATGTACCCAAAAGTTTCTTTTGGGTATCCTATGAAGACACACTTCTCTGATTTGGGTTCGAGCTTACCAGGTTGAAGCTTTTTCACATAAGTATCACAACCCCAAACTTTAAGAAACAATAGCTTAGGTTTCTTGCCAAACCACAGTTCATACGGTGTTGTCTCAAGGGATTTAGATGGTGCGCTATTTAACATGAATGCAGTTGTCTCTAATGCATAACCCCAAAAAGATAGTGGTAAATCGGTAAGAGATAGCATAGATCGCACCATATCCAATAAAGTATGGTTACGACATTCGGACACACCATTACCCTGTGGTGTTCCAGGTGGCGTGAGTTGTGAAACTATTCCACATTGTTTCAAATGAAGGCCAAACTCGTAACTCAAATATTTTCCTCTGCGATCATATCGTAGAAACTTTATTTTCTTATTACGATGGTTCTCCACTTCACTCTGAAATTCTTTGAACTTTTCAAATGTTTCAGACTTGTGTTTCATTAAGTAGATATACCCATATCTGCTCAAATCATCTGTGAAGATTAGAAAATAACGATACCCGCCGCGAGCCTCAACACTCATCGGACCGCATACATCGGTATGTATTATTCCCAATAAGTCAGTAGCTCGCTCCATTGTTCCGGAGGAGTTTTAATCATCTTTCCATCAGGCATGGTTCGCAAGCATCAAATGATTCATAATCAAGTGATTCCAAAAGTCCATCTGCATGGAGTTTCTTCATGCATTTTACACCAATATGACCTAAATGGCAGCTTCACAAGTATGTTGCACTATCACTATTAACTTTGCATCTTTTGGCATCAATATTATGAATATGTGTATCACTACGATCGAGATTCAATAAACCATTTACATTGCGTGTATGACCATAGAAGGTTTTATTCATGTAAACAGAACAACAATTATTCTCTGACTTAAATGAATAACCATATTGCAATAATAATGATCCTATCATATTCATGCTCAACGCAAACACCAAATAACATTTATTTAGGTTCAACACTAATCCCGAAGGTAGAGGGAGTATGCGATGGTGATCTTATCAACCTTGGAATCACTTCCAACACACATCGTTACCTCGCCCTCAACTAGTCTCTGTTGATTTTGTAACTCCTGTTTCAAGTTACTAATCTTAGCAACCGAACCGGTATCAAATACCCAGGGGCTACTATGAACACTAGTAAATTACACATCAATAACATGTATGTCATATATACCTTTGTTCACTTTGCCATCCTTCTTATCCGCCAAGTATTTTGGGCAATTCCACTTCCAGTGACCATTTCTTTTGCAGTAGAAGCACTCAGTTTCAGGCTTGGGTCTAGCTTGGGGCTTCTTCATGGGAGTGGCAACTTGCTTGCCATTCTTCTTAAAGTTCCCTTTCTTTCCCTTGCCATTTTACTTGAAACTAGTGGTCTTGTGAACCATCAACACTTGATGCTTTTTCTCGATTTCTACCTTCGCCAATTTCAGTATCGCGAAGAGCTTGGGAATCGTTTTTGTCATCCCTTGCATATTATAGTTCATCACGAAGTTCCAGTAACTTGATGATAGTGACTAGAGAACTTTGTCAATCACTATCTTATCTGGAAGATTAAATCCCACTTGATTCAAGCGATTGTAGTACCCAGACATTCTGAGCACATGCTCACTAGCTGAGCTATTATCCTCCATCTTGTAGGAAAAGTACTTGTCAGAGGTCTCATACCTCTTAACACGGGCATGAGTTTGAAATATCATTTTCAGCTCTTGGAACATCTCATATGCTCCATGGCGTTCAAAACATTTTTGAAGTCCAGGTTCTAAGCCGTAAAGCATGGTGCACTAAACTATCAAGTAGTCATCATACCGAGCTTGTCAAACATTCATAACGTCTGCATCTGCTCCTGCAATAGGTCTGTCACCCAGCAGTGCATCAATGACATAATTCTTCTGTGCAGCAATGAGGGTGATCCTCAGATCACGGACCCAGTCCGCATCATTGCTACTATCATCTTTCAACTTAGTTTTCTCTAGGAACATATCAAAAATAAAATAAGGGAGCTATACGCGAGCTATTGATCTACAACATAGATATGCAAATACTATCAGGACTAAGTTCATGATAAACTAAGTTCAATTAATCATATTATTTAAGAACTCCCACTTAGATAGACATCCCTCGAGTCATCTAAATGATCATGTGATCCATATCAACTAAACCATGTACGATCATCACGTGAGATGGAGTAGTTTTCAACGGTGAACATCTGTATGTTGATCATATCTACTATATGATTCACATTCGACCTTTTAGTCTCAGTGTTCCGAGGCCATCACTGGTGCGCGTCGGTCCTAAACAAACTGTTTTTAACCCGTTTCCGCGATGGCATTCGGAACCGTCACCAAGTGAGTGTGGGCGATAGGGGGGTCCTTCCCACACGACCTAGAAACCGTTGGGGATATGCCCTCCTGGCACACAAGCTCGGCAAAATGAGGTCGTGTGCGACCGGCGAGCGCTCAAATACGGAAATATGTATAGTAGTGCTAAAAAAATACAATCATACGGCGGAATTGTTTCCGGTCGCAAGTACATCCCACACAGTCAGTCCCCGCTAAACGTTTCCGTTCGTATATACATCCCACACAGTTGCTACAAGGAAAACGTTTGCGCAAGGTGGCGTAACGCAAACAGTTTTAAAAAGAATGTCATGTGTGATTGTTCATTGATCCAACACGGTTTATTCCTAGAAACTGTGTACGTTGCCTGAGGTCATCGCCCACAGTGTTTTCTCATTAACCATTTGCAATAGGAAAACCTAATTAGCAAGCTAATTGGCCAATTAGCGGGCTAATTTCCCTATTATTAATAATTCATTTACTAATCTAATTGACATTCATATTAAGCACATAATATATTCCATTTCCATATTAAGGAAGCAGGATTTCATAATCGAAATACATCGGAGTACAACATGATATAGCTTCAGCACTCAGCTACCCCCATTACACAACTGCACTAGCAGCAAGTTTCACATGCAACATCTAGAACCTTTCGAAATTAGCATCATAGATGGTACATAGAGAGATGAATCTCATATGGAAAATTGCTGAAGCGGAAGGCGAATATTGAGCCTTCATTCATGTTGACGGTCGTTGCAACTTTAGGCCAGTGCATGTGGATGATTGACCGTCCATCCTTCAACCTCTTCAGGAACACTTCAATATTGAACCATGGGTGTTGTATGAAAACTTTCCTCGCCTCCTGACCACAGAGGTGGTTCGAGAGGTAATCATCAGTGAACACTGAAAACAAGGATGTGCATAAATATCTTCTCTATATTGGAAACGGGGCAAAGGAATAAAAAAAGGCAAGGTATAATAGTTAGTACCATCTTGTAAACCTCACTGCTTCCCATTGTTTCCCTGCAACATATATAAGGTAGTTAGTAATCAGGTTAAGTAAGGGTTCACATGCTATCAGTAAAATATGTTGATGATAGATAAGCACATTGCAGATTCATCAGATTAATTCAAGCCACATGGAAAAACCATTTATCCAAACCAAGCATGATTAAGAACTAGGAAATATAGCACTTGTATATGTTTCTCATGTATTAAGTGCAGCCCAATTCGATTTATTCCTCACATGGTATACAATAACGGAATGCAACCACAACAATTGAACATCACATTGCAGTATTGAACCAAGCAGTTAACTAAACACCACAACAAATGAACCAAATATTAACTGAGCACCACATTGCACAATATAACATACTCCTAATAGAAGATCAGACAGTTAACCAAATCAAGCATGTTTAACAACTTGGAAATATAGGAATTGTATTTGTTTCTCATGTATTTAGTTGTAACACCCCGGTAGTTAAGCTATAGTAACCTCACACTAATTGTGCCACACCATCGCAATTAATTTTCTAAAACCTCACTTTGATCCAAACCAAATTCAAATTCAAATTTAAAATAAAGTTAAATTATTTTTCTTCAAACAAAAAACTAAAATGTTCATATTATTTTTAAAAGTCCGTTGACTAGTATCATGTAGAATCCAACATCATTTGGCCCACAGATAAATCCCTAGGAAATTATAAGTGGTCCAAAAACAACAAAAATAACATTTTCAAAATAAACAAATGGTTATAAATTTCCAAATACCCCCAAACTTTGGGTACTTTTTCAAAGTGTTGCATTTGATTTTTGTGCCAACTTTCATGTTCATCAAAAATCGTTTGATACTAAAATAAAATAGTAAGTGATGCTAGAAAAATAAGACAGAAAAAGAAGGCGGAAGAAGAGTGCACTATACAACTGGTCCATTTAACAATAGAAGGAGATCCAGTCCAACAGGAGAGTTATCCCCAACATTCAGCTACAGAGAGGCAGGGTGTGCGTGGAGGGCATCCATGGCACTTAGGCCATGCGCCGGCCATCCGGACCCCTCCCCCCTACGCCTACAAGTCAACCCCGTAGCCCCCTTCTCTCTCCGTTGCGAACCCTAGCCTCCTTTCCACCCCACCCCCACCCCCCGCTCCTTGTCCTCTTCCCACGCACTCCACCAAACAGAGCCGCCGCCACCACGTCGTCGTTGCCGTGCTCCGGGGCCTCCCCGATCTGCTGCGAGCTGACCAAGAGAACCGCCGGGGTCGACCTCGTCCTCTCCCTGTTTAGAATCGAGCAGAGGTGCCGCTATGCCGTCGCCATCACCATCGCCTTCGCCCACGGTCGTCGACCTCGCCGCCCATTGTCGCTGCTCCGCTCTGTCCCCGGCCTCTCCGACCTCACTCCCAGCCCTATGGTGAGCTCCTCGCTCCGTTCCCCCTTTTTTCTCGGTCGAATTCGTGCCGTAGACGCTGCTCACCGCCGCCGCCCCTGCTCGCGCAAGTTCACACCCATCACGGTCCCTACCCACCTGTCGTGCTCCCGCGTGCCCCGGCTCGTGCCCTGGCCGCTCCGCGCATGCGCTGACCGAGCCCCTGTCCATGCCTCGCCGCGCCCTTCCGTGCGCCGCCCATCCACGCCATGCCCGTGGCTGCGCACCCGCAGCCGCCCACTGCGTCGCTCGCATCGCCGTGGCCAACCGCGCGCCTGCGCTGTTCCCCCCGTTGGTCACTCTCCACTCTACCACGCCTCACCCACAGCCGGCGCGATTGGGCCACGCCTAGCCCACGCGCGGCTCGCTCCCGCTTGCGTCCTGCCGGGCCTTAACCACGCCCCCCGTGCACGCTGCTGCTGCCAGCTACTTCTGCTTTTCCCATTATTGCTGCTCTTTGCTAATGCCGCTGATTGCTACTGCACTACTGCTGTTTTTTTTTTGCTAGCCGTGGCCGCTGCTTGATACTTCTTGGCCCCGTGTTGATCTAACCGGGACACCAACAAGTGAATGGTACTGTTTGGATTCTGCCCTTCTAGCAACCCTCTTGATTTGAAGTTAACGGTCGATAGTTTCATTCTAAGTCTATTTGTTTATTGAATCATCATTCCAACATTGATCATGCTACCCAGTTCAGATTTTAGGGTGCACCCTTCTATCATTGTTAAATTGTGTATGTTTTCCTCGAGCATACATCATTATACCATTTGATTTAACAAATGTTATCTCCTTGTTCACATGATTGTGGAAATCCATCTTTTGGAAATCTCAATGGATTGGCGCTGAGTCCATCAGTCACCTCCTCATCCTCTCCTTGATTTAATGATGAACTCTTGTTTCGAAACTCACTTCCATAGTTCATTTCCCGAGAAACCTACTATGTCATCTCGTCAAATTGTGTTGCACATTTTCTTCTCAGGCATCCTGAGTCTGAGGTATCTTGACAGCAATCAGATCTGAATCTCGGTCAGATATGATGGTTGGAACATATTCCCAAGAGTTATAACATTGGACTTCAACCCGTTTAGGTGATTTCATACCTAGCACACCTGGCCGGAGGACCTATTGTTATAGCTTCCTTTTTAGCAAGGTTAAGCATTCTGCCATGAGGAAATTTTAAGACTTGGGTGGAAGGTGCCACGCTCGCGCCGGCGATCGGGGCATGTGGGATGTGGAAGGAGGAGGAGGACGATGGGGGCGGTGTGGATTACCTGCCTGGATAGGTGAGGCCAAGCAGCGTGAAGGACAGTTGCCGGCGAGGAGGCGGCGGCGCTGCAAGCAAGGAGTGAAGGTTTCAACTTGGAAAGGAAGGCAGAAACAGGGGAAATGTGGCTTTTGGTAAGGGGGAGGGGGCGGAAAGGTAGATATTTCCATGGAAGCCAAAAATTTGGAATCGCTTCAGCCAAAAACCTGGCGCTCAAAGTGTCATCAGACACGGTCCGAAAATATTTTGTGTTGCATCTCACACGGTTGGTTATAATAAACTGTGTGGGATCTACTTGATTTTTCGTCTTGATTTGAATTACATAATGGGGTCACAACGGCCATGGACGGTGTTTCAATTCCTAGAACTTTTATCTGCAGTGAACATGCAACTATAGGTGTGTCGTCAAAAAATTGGAATTATTCAAGGTTCATTTGGACATTTTTATGCATTAAGTGAGTTTTCAATGCATGTATATGCATAATTCAAATTTGAACTATATGCACATGCTCCAGTGCATATAAATTGGTTGAAAAATCAAATATTTGTCCTTGGGTGCATCCTTAGGTCCCATGCAAGAAATGGGAATGAATGTCAAACACCAGGGCACCGTTGATTGTTGGCAAAACATTGAGATGCCTGGTTTTTAAATTCTAGTAAATCCAAAACTCGTCTGAAATTCATGAAACTTGGCATGCTATCATGGAGCGGCATCAACATGTCGTGGTAAATTTTTTATCCCATTTGGGGCAGGTTTGGGTATATGCTTCTCATAAACCGGAGCTTCCCAGAACAAGCATGATGGTTTTCGGTAGGGAACACCCCACCTTTGGGGACGGAACGATATCCATTGCCTCTTATTGCTTTAATTTTTTTCTCGTGTCAACATAGAACAACACGAGTGATGCGTGAATTTTTGTGATTTTTCAGGGTTCGTTTGGACATTTTTATGCATTATCTGAGTTCTCAATGAATTTATGTGCATAATTCAAATTTGAACTACATGCGCATGCTCCAGTGCATATAAATTGGTTGAAAAATCAAATATGTGTCCTTGGGTGCATGCTTAGGTCCCATGCAAGAAATGAGAATGAATTTCAAACACCACGGCACCGTTGATTGCCGGTAAAACATTGAGATACTTTGCTTTTAAATTCTAGTAAATCTAAAACTCGTCTGAAATTTATGAAACTTGGCATGCTATCATGGAAGGGCACCCGACATGCTGTGGTATTTTTCGTGTCCATTTTGAGAGAAGGCGCACTCGAATAATGACAACCAACAAAGGCATTTTGAAAAAAATAGCTGCCGCTTTAATATCTCGAACGTTTGTATAATTCAAACCGTGTGCGTTCGGTTAACCATTCACGTGACGCCACGTGTCTTTGTTTTAATGGCTATAGAAGGTGCCGTGTGGACAGGTGCTTGACTGAACGGGAGGCATGCGAGCGCAGTCCGGTGCGTAGGCTTACCGGGAAGCATACAAGCTGTTCAACGCAGGATCTGTGCATCTCTTCAACGCAAACGGTTCAGATTACGGTATGCAAATTAAAGCCAGACTTCGGCGCTAAGCCAAGAGACACTGCGATTTTTCAAAATATGCAGCTAAAAATTAATAGTTCTCACCGGGATTAAGCATAGATTTCATTCATACTAGAGATTAACCAGTCGTTCTCACTGAGAAGCGAGACAGCCTTGGACTGCCACTCGCCTCGCTCCCACTGGTCTATATTAATGGCGCCGCCGAGCGGCCGCACCCCCATCCTCGCCGCACACACAATTCCTCTCTCTCCGCCCGCATCCTCGACGCCGCTCTGAGTCCTCAAAGTTGTCAGTGTATGAGGATGCCACCGAAGCGCCCCATCGGAGGGAGTGGCGATGCTGGGGTTGCTAAAGCACCGGAGCACGGTGTGAATATGGAGACAGAGGTTTCCGTCCCCACCGACAAGGTGGAGAACAAGGCTGCCAACAAGCGGAGGCGGTTCGAGAAAGAACCGCAAGCGACTCCAGCAGGCCTAGGCTTCATCAACAACCTCCCCGATGATTTGTTGATAGTCATCATATCCCTCTTCCCAATGAAAGATCGGGCGAGGACAACCGCCCTTTCCCGGCAGTGGCGCACCCTATGGCTCTGCACCCCTGTCATCCTCCTCGACGCCCACAAGCTCTGCCATGGCTATCGCCAAAGCTTGGATGCGTTCTCCCAAATCCTCGATAGTCACGATGGCCCAATCAAAGGCCTTATCACGGGCAAGTTCAGTTCCAATGGCAAGGAACGAGCCAAGCTTGACGAGTGGTTCCGATCCCGCACCATAGATCAGCTCGAGTAGCTAAGTTGTAATGATGGGCATATGCGCCTGCTGCCAACGTCCGCGCTCCGCTTCGCGCCCACGCTGCGCCTCGCCAAGTTCATGAACTGCCATTCCCCCCTTAGTGACGCGTCCGCTCTTTTTCTACCATGACTGAAGCACCTCGAGCTCGTCGTCGTCCGCATCCCAAAGGATGACATGGAGCGCCTGCTCTGCGGCTGTACTGCACTCAAGTTCCTTCGTCTTCAAGCAATGAATTGGTCGAGTACCTTGCCATCACCTCCAGGACTCTCCGAACTATTTATGTGTGTTGTTGGTGCTGCAATGAGAGATCACAAAAGGTGGACCACAATATGGTCATCCAGGACACACCTTCACTTCAGAGATTACTTGTAGTTGATCAACAAGGTCCAACAAGAATCAATGTCATTTCTGTGCCAAATTGAAAGTGATGGGCTACTCGTCTGTCAAATACTACAACTTTCAGGTACAACAGTCTCCTTATATACCTCTCGTTCTTGATATCAATGTTATTTCTAGTTTTGAAGATGTATGTTCGTCTGTCATCCAGTGAAGCTTCACCCAGACTCTGGGCACAGTGAAGGCCTTGGCACTAGAACCTGTCGTCCCCAACCTGGACCAAGTTTTTAGTTGCCTGAGATGCTTTCCGTGCCTGAAGAAGCTGTATATCAAGGTGATGTTCCTTTCCTGTTAAATGTTAACCATAAGGGAGTTCAATTTTTTGCACCTTTTCCCATGTTTACAATGACAATGTACTATGATTTCTAAAGGAATTTTGGAGGATTTTAGGACATACACCCCACCCCATATTGGTTGCTTCATTCATATGGTTACAATTGTCCATAAGCATTTCTCCTTTGGATTCATCTGTATTAGTTTTCTTAGGGAATTTTTCATCCAATCCAACCTCTTGTGAATAAGGCTACATTTTTCTAGATTGTAATCAAATGCCCATGTTAATCATGCCAGATCGAAGATGGCACGTTGGTGCATTTTACAAATCCTACAAACCAAATGGGTGTGTAGCAGTGTTCAAAACTGCTTGTAGGCACTAACACGTTCTCTTCTTTTGCAGTGCATATTAGGCTCAGTGGAAGATGTTTATAACGACAATCACATCGAATGCCTGGATCTGCATCTCTCAAATATTACTTTGAACTCCTACCAAGGGACCCCATCGGAGATTACACTCGCCAGGTTCTTTCTTGCCAGAGCAAAGGTGCTGAGGGTACTGAGGTTGAACACGCATTTAATTAGGAAAGATAAATGGTATGATTATCAGAGCCGGCAGGTACTGCGGAATGGAAGTGCCTCCAAAAATGCCAAACTTCGTATTGAAAGAGCATATGGCAAAGCAATTGGAAGTTATTGTGTCAAACCCATACATGACTTGTCAGCGGCCGATCCCTTTTTAGAAATGACGCAGCTTGCAATGTTTGAATTTGGGCGATGTAATCTTTGAATTTGAACCTTTCAATATTTACGGTATTTGTTATATTGAACCGTTTCTGTTCTCTTGTCTCAAAACACTTCATCCGGGTGAACCGCATGTCATACATCGCACACACCTTGATCTGGCTGACCATTTCTTTTGTGTTGCCTAATCACAAACAATTCATCCGAGTGAACTGTATGATGTACATCGCACACACCTTGATCTGGCTGGCCGTTTCTTTTGTGTTGCCTAATCACAAACAGTTCATCCGAGTGAACTGTATGTTGTACATCGCACACACCTTCATCTGGCTGCTCGTTTGTTTTGTTCCTCCTCATCAAAAACGGTTAATTGAACTGAACCATATGCCCTGAATCGCACACACAACTAAAATCTGAACCATGTTTGACGCATCCATCATCGCAAACGTTTTGCACCTTTTTGACAGATTTTTACACCACCGTTTGTGATTATTGCATCGCACACAGTTTCTTCGAAGGGTCTCTAATCATAGTGTCGCGTTAGCAGCATCCTGCAGTAGTGCATATCTGCATATGCTAGGCTCGTCAAGTTTAACCCGAGTATTCTGCAAGTGCAAAATTGTCTTGCACCCGTTGTATGTGAACGTACAGCTTATATCACACCCGATCATCACATGGTGTCTCGGCACGATGAACTGTAGCAACGGTGCGTACTCAGGGAGAACACTTATACCTTGAAATTTAGTGAGGGATCATCTTATAATGCTACCGCCATACTAAGCAAAATAAGATGCATAAAAGATAAACATCACATGCAATCAAAATATGTGACATGATATGGCCATCATCATCTTGTGCCTTTGATCTCCATCTCCGAAGCATCATCATGATCTCCATCGTCACCGGCTTGACACCTTGATCTCCATCGTAGCATCCTTGTCGTCTCGCCAACTATTGCTTCTACGACTAACGCTACCTGATACGTCCATTTTGCACCATGCTTTTATATCGATATTTATTGCATTATGGATTGTTATTTCACTTTATGTCACAATACTTATGGCTATTCTCTCTTATTTTACAAGGTTTACATAAGGAGGGAGAATGTCGGCAGCTGGAATTCTGGGCTGGAAAAGGAGCAAATATTAGAGACCTATTCTGCGCAACTCCAAAAGTCCTGAAACTCCATGGAACATGTAACGCCCTCGATGCGGCTATAGCTCCCACATGTCGAGGCACGACTTAGAGACATAACCGCATTGAAATCAACGTCGCAAGTTAGGCAATCATCACAATATCCCATGTAATATAAATAATAAAGGGGAGATACATAGTTGGCTTACACTCGCCACGTCAATCAAAGTACATAAATAGCATTACAACATTCAAACACTCATGGCCCAACTACGGCGCCAAAATAAAAGATAACCCAACATGTGACACGGTCCCGATCACCCCAACTGGGCACCACTACTGATCATCAGGGAAAGACACGTAGTATCGGCGTGAGTCCTCGTCGAACTCCCATTTGAGCTCAAGCACGTCATCTGGAATGGAATCATCAGGCCATGCATCTGGTTTGGAAGTAATCTGTGAGCCACAGGGACTCAGCAATCTCGCACCCTCGTGATCAAGACTATTTAAGCTTAATAGGTAAGGCAAGGAAAATATGTGGAGCTGCAGCAAGCGACTAGCATATAAGGTGGCTATCCTATTCGCAAAAGAGAGCGAGAAGAGGAGGCAAAGCGCGAGCGAGAAACTAGAGGGCAACCTGCGCAAGCATTACTCCAACACCATGTTCGCTTCCCGGACTTCGCCGAGAAGAGACCATCACGGTAACTCACACTGTTGATTCATTTTATTTAAGTTAAGGTTCAAGTTATCTACAACCGGACATTAACAAATTCCCATCTGCCCGTAACCGCGGGCACAGCTTTCGAAAGTTCAAATCCCTGCAGGGGAGTCCCAACTTAGCCCATGACAAGCTCTCACGGTCAACGAAGGAATAGATCTTCTCCCGAGACATTCCGATCAGACTCGGTATCCCAGTTCTACAAGACACTTCGACAAGTTAAAACAAATCCAGCAACACCGCCTGAATGTGCCGACAAATCCCGATAGGAGCTGCACATATCTCGTTCTCAGGGCACACTCAGATGAACACTACGTACAACTAAAACTAACCCTCGAGTTGCCCCGAGGTGGCGCTGCAAGTGGCTCTGTTTGGACCAACACTCAGAGGAGCACTGGCCCGGGGGGGTTTAAATAAGATGACCCTCGGGCTCCGGAAACCCAAGGGAAAAGGAGGTTAGGTGGCAAATGGTAAAACCAAGGTTGGGCATTGCTGGAAAAGCTTTAATCAAGACGAACTATCAAGGGGTTCCCATTATAACCCAACCGCGTAAGGAACGCAAAATCCGGGAACATAACACCGATATGACGGAAACTAGGGCGGCAAGAGTGGAACAAAACACTAGGCGAGAGGCCGAGCCTTCCACCCTTTACCAAGTATATATATGCATTAAGATAACATAGCAATATAATGATATCCCAACAAGTAAATAAATGTTCCAACAAGGAACGGCCTCCAATCTTCACCTGCAACTAGCAACGCTATAAGAGGGGCTGAGCAAAGCGGTAACATAGCCAATCAACGGTTTGCTAGGACATGGTGGGTTAGAGGTTTGACATGGCAATTTGGGAGGCATGATAATCAAGTGGTAGGCATCGTAGCATAGGCATAGCAAAAGAGCGAGCATCTAGCAAAGCAAAGATAGTAGTGATTTCGAGGGTATGATCATCTTGCCTGCAAAGTTGTCAGAGTTGACTGGATCCTCGAAAGCAAACTCAACGGGCTCCTCGTTAGCGAACTCGTCTCTCGGCTCTACCCAAACAAGACAAACAAGCAACAAGGACACAATCAACCACGTGCAAACTCAAACAACATGATGCCAACATGGTATGCTATGCGGGATGCAATATGTGATGCATATGCAAGATTTGACAAGGAGTGAATGAACCTTGCCTCAACTTGGAAATCCAAGTGTGACACTGGAAATATGAGACGAAATCGCTTGAAAACGATATAAAGATCACCGGAATCAGAGTTACGGTTAGGAAATGGCAAGCAATTCAAATATGACCACGTTCTGCGATTTACAACAAGTAGCCATCTAAATGCAACAAGATGAACATGCTACAGCACCCAAACATGGCAACAAAATATATGGCAGGGATCCTCTCATGATGCTTAACAAAAGACTAGCACTGAGCCACGGCCAAAACATCCATTCACAGGTTCAAACAAGCATGGCAAAAATGCATTTGGTAAACAGATCTCAGACTTAGTGAAATTAACACTTGTCTGGAATTTCAGATCAGATAGCACTCTTTGAAGCATGAAAACTATATGCTACAGGACCTGAACATGGCAAGGCAAAGCATGGCATGGAGCTACTCAAAGAGCTTAACAAAAGTCCCTTAGTGACCTTGAGCCAAAAGGGATCAGAAAATACATTTGCAAGCATGTGAACATGGCAAAAACATAATCAGTTCTCAAACTTACTGAAAACTGGAGCATGCTGAAACAGATATCAAGTAGGCATGTTTACGAGCTCGATGCACTCACTACAGAGCAAGTCATGACAATCCAAGCATACATTCATCAAGAATACACAAAATACAAGCTAGACATGGCAAGAACAATAGCATAGCATGCACGGATCAACTACAACATCCTCGGCAAAATCGCTAACAAGTAGACAATCTGCCCAGATTCACGAAATGACAAAAGTAGAGCTCGATTGACTCAAGCTAGGGTGATCCATAATTGCAAACAAAGACATGTATGGATAGAGCACTACAATATTAACAAAACATCCTAACTGATCATCCTCAAAAGAGGCATGGATCACTAGGAAACAACATGAACATATGGCATAAAGAGATAAACAGTCCAAGGACTTAGTGGAAATGCTAAGTCCCTGAAATCAGCATTAACGAATGCACCACTTTGCAAGCTTGTGCTAGTCACCACACACATCACAAAAATACATGGGTTGCACCTCTGGAAAGATGGCAAAACATATAACAAAACACATGTAGAGCTCAGGGGCATATCATGCACACAATAATCATGGAAAAAATGACAAATATCTAATTGGAGCAGCAGATCTGACAGTTATCTCAAATAGCACTCTTCTAACAGCATTTCGGGCATCAAGATGAACTCAAATGAAAATGATGCAATGTGATGAAATGATGTGCTCTCTGAGGCGAACATTTTGATATGCTATATGCCCAAAACGGAGCTACGGATGCAGAGTTACGACATGATGAACAGGGCAAAATATTAAGGGTTTCGGGCAATAAAGTCAACCGTCCAAATCCTCAGATCCAGATCAGGCGCGGATTTCGAGGATCGCCGCCGTTACTGTTCACCGGAGAGAGCTGGGGCGGCCGGAGAAAGAGGTGGTCCGGTGGGGGAAGTCGTGGGATGGGGCGGAGGAGGTCGCCGGAGCCGGAGCTCGCCGTGGTTTCGGCGGGCGGCGGGCGGAGCGCGCCGGCACCGGACGCGGGGCGGCTTGCGGCGGTCGGTGGACGAGGCGGAGAGGTGGCGGCGGCGGAGAGGTGGCGTCGGGGAAGGAGAAGGGCGCGAGCGGCGAGCGGATCTGGCCCGCGGGAGGCGGCGGCTCGGGCCGGGGGGCCCCGCCTGGGCCCGGGCGGGCCGGCGAAGTGGGCGCTGGCCACTCCCGGAGCGACACGTGGCGGTGGTTGGACGAAGCGGACGCGTCCGGCCGGACAGAAAAATGTCCGCCGGCGCGCGGAGACGAAGGGGACTAGGGTTTCGGGGGAGGAGAAGGGGAATTTCGGAGGGGGGTTCTTTATATAGGCATAGGAGGAGCTAGGAGAGTCCAATGAGGCGCGGTTTTCGGCCACGTGATCGTGATCGAATGCTCTAGATGATGGAGATGGTTTTGGTCGGTTTTGGGCCAACTTGGAGGGGTGTTGGGCTGCAACACACACGAGGCCTTTTCGGTCCCTCGGTTAACCGTTGGAGCACCAAACGAAGTCCAAATGGTACGAAACTTGACAGGCGGTCTACCGGTAGTAAACCAAGGCCGCTTGGCAAGTCTCGGTCCAATCCGGAAATGTTTAATCCTCACACACGAAAGAAGGTAGAAATGACCACCGGAGGAGAACGGAGCGCTGGAATGCAAAACGGACAACGGGGAAAATGCTCGAATGCATGAGATGAACACGTATGCAAATGCAATGCACATGATGACATGATATGAGATGCATGACAACGACAACAACACACGAAGGCAAAGACCCGAACCCGAGAAAATAAAATAACTTAACACCAGAAACGGCAAGAGTTGGATTATGAAAGTGCGTTATATCGACTAGAGGGGGGTGAATAGGCGATTTTTATGAAAGTCTTCAAAACATGGAAGTTATGAAGACAAACAGTAGAGATATGCCTATTACTATGCAGCGGAAGGTAGACTACACTAGGCAAGCCATGGTCAAGTATCAACAGAGTGAAAGCACAGTGACAAATAGCTGTAGTGTAATAAGGATCAGGTAGGAAGATGTTATGAAGCCAAACAGATTATTCACTCACGTTGTGAAGACAAAAGATAGAACAGACATGCAATGACTTCACAATGAGTAATCAGTAAGTAAAAGGAAGTGAAGATGAAACCAGTGACTCGTTGAAGACAATGATGTGTTGGACCAGTTCCAGTTGCTGTGACAACTGTACGTCTGGTTGGAGCGGCTAGGTATTTAAACCTTAGGACACACAATCCCGGACACCCAGTCCTGAACATGCAGCTCAGGACACCAAGTCCTCACCATATTCTCCTTGAGCTAAGGTCACATAGTCCTCGCCCAATCACTCTGGTAAGTCTTCAAGGTAGACTCCCAAACCTTCACAGACTTCGTTCACTGGCAATCCACAATGTCTCTTGGATACTCTGAACGCGACGCCTAACCGTCTGGAGGATGCACAGTCCTCAAGTGTAATAAGTCTTCAGATCACACAGACAAGAAGACTTAAGTGATGCCCAATTCTCTCTGGCTCTGGTGGTTAGGGCTTTATCCTCGCAAGGAATTCTCTCTCAAAGGCTTCGAGGTGGGTTGCTCTCAAACGACAAAAGCCGTACTCTCAATCTGAGCAGCCAACCGTTTATGGTTGTAGGGAGTGGGCTATTTATAGGCACTTGGCAACCCGACCTGATTTGTCCGAAATGACCTTGGGTCACTAAGGAACTGACATGTGTCTCAACAGTCAGATTTGAAACTCTCATGGCAACTTTACTTGGGCTACAAGCAAAGCTGACTTGTCCGGCTCTGGACAAGATTCGCTCTCATTGTCTTCACTCGAAGACATAGGTTTTTGGTTTAGGCATCACTTCAGTCATTCTGACTGGTTCTCCTGGACCCCACTTAACAGTACGGTGGTTCCTATGACTCAACACAAAAGAAAAAGAACTACGAAAGATCTAAGTCTTCGAGCTCCATAGGCTTCATATCGTGTCTTCTTTTGTCATAGGAATATCTTCATATACCACCTTTGACTTCAATGTCTTCATACATTTTTAGGGGTCATCTCTGGTAGTAAAACCGAATCGATGAGGGACTTCTACCTGTGTTATCCTGCAATTCTCACAAACACATTAGTCCCTCAACTAGGTTTGTCGTCAATACTCCAAAACCAACTAGGGGTGGCACTAGATGCACTTACAGATTACATATTGGGTAAATCATATCCGGGGTGTTACAGAACATCTGAAAATAAATAAAGAAAAATCCTCGCCAAAGATGAAGGCCAGAGGGCCCACACCCTGCTCACGAGGGTGGGGGCGCGCCCCCTACCTCGTGGGCCCCCTGGTGGCTCTCGGACGTCCATCTTCTCCTATATGAAGTCTTTCGATGAGAAAAAAATAGGAAGGAACTTTTCGGGACGAGACTCCGCCGCCACGAGGCGGAGCCTTGGCGGAACCAATCTAGAGCTCCGGTAGAGCTGTTCTGCCGAGGATACTTCCCTCCGGGAGGGGGAAATCATCACCATCATCATCACCAACGCTCCTCTCATCGGGAGAGGGCAATCTCCGTCAACATCTTCACCAGCACCATCTCATCTCCAAACCCTAGTTCATCTCTTGTATCCAATTCTTGTCTCAAAGTCCGGGATTGGTGCTAGTATGTTGCTAGTATGTTGCTAGTAGTGTTGATTACTCCCTGTAGTTGATGCTAGTTGGTTTATTTGGTGGAAGATCATATGTTCAGATCCTATATGCATATTATTACCCCTCTGATTATGAACATGAATATGCTTTGTGAGTAATTACGTTTGTTCCTAAGGACAAGGGAGAAGTCTTGCTATTAGTAGTCATGTGAATTTGGTATTCGTTTGATATTTTGATAAGATGTATGTTGTCTAGCCTCTAGTGGTGTTATGTGAACGTCGACTACATAACACTTCACCATTATTTGGGCCTAGAGGAAGGCATTGGGAAGTAATAAGTAGATGATGGGTTGCTAGAGTGACAGAAGCTTAAACCCTAGTTTATGCGTTGCTTCGTAAGGGGCTGATTTGGATCCACATGTTTCATGTTATGGTTAGGTTTACCTTAATACTTTTGTTGTAGTTGCGGATGCTTGCAATAGAGGTTAATCATAAGTGGGATGCTTGTTCAAGTAAGAACAGCACCAAAGCACCGGTCCACCCACATATCAAATTATCAAAGTATCGAACCCGAATCATATGAATGTGATGAAAACTAGCTTGACGATGTTCCCATGTGTCCTCGGGAGCGCTTTTCCTATTATAAGAGTTTGTTTCGGCTTGTCCTTTGCTACAAAAAGGATTGGGACACCTTGCTGCACTTTATTTACTTTTGTTACTTGTTGCTCGTTACAATTTATCTTATCACAAAACTATCTGTTACCACTTATTTCAGTACTTGTAGAGAATACCTTGCTGAAAACCGTTTATCATTTCCTTCTGCTCCTCGTTGGGTTCGACACTCTTACTTATCGAAAGGACTACGATAGATCCCCTATACTTGTGGGTCATCAAGACTCTTTTCTGGCGCCGTTGCCGGGGAGTCTACGCAAAAGTCAACATACCAAGTACCCATCACAATCCCTATCTCTCGCATTACATTATTTGTCATTTGCCTCTCGTTTTCCTCTCCCCCACTTCACCCTTGCCGTTTTATTCGCCCTCTCTCTCTCTATCCTCCCTCTCTATTTGCCTCTTTTTGCCCGCTCGCCTTTTGTTTGCTCGTGTGTTCGATTGCTTGTCTGTCGCGATGGCTCAACCGAGATTTTGTGACCTTCACCTTAAAAGGTTAGAGGAGATCGAAAACAATGTTAGAAAGTTTATGGTTTTGGAATTTGAGCATAATAATTTCTTTAGAAACGAGCTTAAGGAACAAAAAGGTTTTATGAATTATATGAATAAAGAGCTTGATGATATGGCTAAAGAATTTGATGGAATAAGATCCCAAATTGCTCGTCTAGAAAAGATGACTGCTAAAATTTCGGATATGCAAGCCACCTTAGTTAATAAGATGGCCGCTAAACCGAATTCCTATGAAAATCAAGATGAAGATCTAAAAGTTATTAATGTGTCTCCTAATAAATATTTGTTTTGCAATATGAATCTTGATGAAACTGAATATGATCTTCCTTTACCTAGAAGACGTTCTAAAAATTCGGAGTATTTAGATCTTTATGATGAAATTAATGAAAGTGGGATTGAAAGAAATAAAAATCTAGATGTTGCTAAACCCACTATATTGGATTTCAAGGAATTTAATTATGAAAATTTCTCTTTAATTGATTGTATCTCCTTGTTGCAATCCGTGCTAAATTCTCCACATGCTTATAGTCAAAAGAAAGCCTTCACCGAATATATTGTTGATGCCTTGATGCAATCTTATGAAGAAAAACTTTAGTTGAAAGTTTCTATCCCTAGAAAACTCTATGATGAGTGGGAACCAACTATTAAAATTAAAATTAAAGATCATGAGTTTTATGCTTTGTGTGATTTGGGTGCTAGTGTCTCTACTATTCCCAAGACTGTGTGATTTGCTAGATTTCCGTAATTATGATGATTGCTCTCTAAACTTGCATCTTGCGGATTCTACTATTAAGAAACCTATGTGAAGGATTAATGATGTTCTTATTGTTGCAAATAGGAATTATGTGCCCGTAGATTTCATTGTTCTTGATATAGATTGCAATCCTTCTTGCCCTATTATTCTTGGTAGACCTTTCCTTAGAACGGTTGGTGCGATTATTGATATGAAGGAAGGGAATATTAGATTTCAATTTCCATTAAAAAAGGGCATGGAACACTTTCCAAGAAAAAAATAAAATTTCCATATGAAACCATCATGAGAGCCACTTATGGATTGCATACCAAAGATGGCAATACCTAGATCTATCCTGGCTTTTATGCCTAGCTAGGGGCGTTAAACGATAGCGCTTGTTGGGAGGCAACCCAATTTATTTTTATTCCTTGCTTTTTGCTCCTGTTTAGTAATAAATAAATTATTTAGCCTCTTTTTTGGTTGTGTTTTTTGTGTTTAATTAGTGTTTGTGCCAAGTAAAACCGTTGGGAAGACTTGGGGAAAGTCTTGTTGAACTTGCTGTAAAAAACAGAAACTTTAGCGCTCACGAGAACTGCTGTCATTTTTATTTGAAGAGCGATATTTAGTTAATTATTTTTGCATATGATTAATAGATAAATTACTCACGTCCAGCAATTTATTTTAGAATTTTTGGGGTTCCAGATCTTGCGCTAGCTACAGATTACTACAGACTGTTCTGTTTTTGACGGATTCTCTTTTTCGTAGGTTGTTTGCTTATTTTGATGAATCTATGGCTAGTAAAATAGTTTATAATCCATAGATAAGTTGGAATACAGTAGGTTTAACACCAATATAAATAAATAATGAGTTCATTACAGTACCTTGAAGTGGTTTTTTGTTTTCTTTCGCTAACGGAGCTCACGAGTTTTCTATTTTGAGTTTTGTGTTGTGAAGTTTTCAAGTTTTGGGTGAATTTTTTGATGGATCATGGAAAAAGGGGTGGCAAGAGCCTAAGATTGGGGATGCCCATGGCACCCCCAAGATAATCCAAGGACACCAAAAAGTCAAAGCTTGGGGATGCCCCGGAAGGCATCCCCTCTTTCGTCCACTTCCATCGGTAATTTACTTGGAGCTATATTTTTATTCACCAACATGATATGTGTTTTGCTTGGAGCGTCTTGTATTATTTGTGTCTTTGTGTTTTAGTATGCCACAATCATCCTTTCTGTACACACCTTTTAAGAGAGCCATACATGAATTAAAATTTGATAGAATACTTTATGAGCTTCACTTATATCTTTTTGAGCTAAGTAGTTTTGCTCTATGTGCTTCACTTAAATTATTTTGAGAGTCTCTTAATAGCATGGTAATTTGCTTAATAATAATATGCTTGGTATTCAAGATTTGTGAAACTTTCTTTTGAGTGTGTTGAATACTAAGAAAAGATTGAAGCATGATAATTGTTTTGAGATATGGAGGTGATAATATTAGAGTCATGCTAATTGAGTAGTTGTGAATTTAAAGAATACTTGTGTTAAAGTTTGTGATTCCCGTAGCATGCACGTATGGTGAACCGTTATGTGATGAAGTTGGAGCATGATTTATTTATTGATTGTCTACCTTATGAGTGGCGGTCGGGGACGAGCGATGGTCTTTTCTACCAATCTATCCCCCTAGGAGCATGCGAGTAATACTTTGCTTTGATAACTTCTAGATTTTTGCAATAAGTATATGAGTTCTTTATGACTAATGTTGAGTCCATGGATTATACACACTCTCACCCTTCCACCTTTGCTAGCCTCGCTAATACCGCGCACCTTTCGTCGGTATCATACACCCACCATATACCTTCCTTAAAACAGCCACCATACCTACCTATTATGGCATTTCCATAGCCATTCCAAGATATATTGCCATGCAACTTTCCACCGTTCCGTTTATCATGGCACATTCATCATTGTCATATTGCATATCCCGGTACACCGCCGGAGGCATTCATATAGAGTCATATTTTTTCCTAACTATCGAGTTGTAATTGTTGAGTTGTAAGAAAAATAAAAGTGTGATGAGCATCATTTTTAGAGCATTGTCCCAAGTGAGGAAAGAATGATGGAGACTATGATTCCCCCATAAGTCGGGATGAGACTCCGGACGAAAAATAAATAAAAAAGGCCAAATAAGCCCAAATAAAAAGAGAAAGAAAATAGGCCATAAAAAAAGAGAAAATGCCCAAATAAAAAAATGAGAGAAAAAGAGAGAAGGGACAATGTTACTATCCTTTTACCACACTTGTGCTTCAAAGTAGCACCATGATCTTCATAATGGAGAGTCTCTCATGTTATCACGTTCATATACTAGTGGGAATCTTTCATTATAGAACTTGGCTTGTATATTCCAATGATGGGCATCCTCAAATTGCCCTAGGTATTCATGAGCAAGCAAGTTGGATGCACACCCACTTAGTTTCTTTTTGAGCTTTCATATACTTATGGCTCTGGTGCATCCGTTGCATGGAAATCCCTACTCACTCACATTGATATCTATTGATGGGCATCTCCATAGCCCGTTGATACGCCTAGTTGATGTGAGACTATCTTCTCCTTTTTGTCTTCTCCACAACCACCATTCTATTCCACCTATAGTGCTATATCCATGGCTCACGCTCATGTATTGCGTGAAGATTGAAAAAGTTTTTAAAAAGTTAGAGTATGAAACAATTTCTTGGCTTGTCATCGGGGTTGTGCATGATTTAAATACTTTGTGTGGTGAAGATAGAGCATAGCCAGACTATATGATTTTGTAGGGATAACTTTCTTTGGCCATGATATTTTGAGAAGACATAATTGCTTTGTTAGTATGCTTGAAGTATTATTATTTTTATGTCAATATAAACTTTTGTCTTGAATCTTTCGAATCTTAATATTCATATCACAATTAAGAAGATTTGCATTGAAACTATGCCAAGTAGCACTCCGCATCAAAAATTCTCTTTTTATCATTTACCTACTCGAGGACGAGCAGGAATTAAGCTTGGGGATGCCTGATACGTCTCCAACGTATCTATAATTTTTGATTGCTCCATGCTATATTATCTACTGTTTCGGACTATATTGGGCTTTATTTTCCACTTTTATATTATTTTTGGGACTAACCTATTAACCGGAGGCCCAGCCCAGAATTGTTGGTTTTTTTGCCTATTTCAGTATTTCGGAGAAACAGAATATTAAACAGAGTCCAAACGGAATAAAACCTTCGGGAACGTGATTTTCTCACCGAACGTGATCCAGGAGACTTGGACCCTACTCCATGGAGTCGAAGAGGCGGTCACGAGGGTGGGGGCGCACCCCCCTGCCTCGTGGGCCCCTCGGTGCTCCACCAGCGTACTCCTTCCTCCTATATATACCTACGTACCCCCAAACGATCAGAATAGGAGCCAAAAACCTAATTCCACCGCCGCAACTTTCTGCATCCACGAGATCCCATCTTGGGGCCTGTTCCGGAGCTCCGTCGGAGAGGGCCGTCATCACGGAGGGCTTCTACATCATCATAGCCTCTCCGATAAAGTGTGAGTAGTTTACCTCAGACCTTCGGGTCCATAGTTAGTAGCTAGATGGCTTCTTCTCTCTTTTTGGATCTCAATACAAAGTTCTCCCCCTCTCTTATGGAGATCTATTCGATGTAATCCTCTTCTTTTTGTGGTGTGTTTGTTGAGACCGATGAATTTTGGGTTTATGATCAAGTCTATCTATGAATAATATTTGAATCTTCTCTGAATTCTTTTATGTATGATTGGTTATCTTTGCAAGTCTCTTCGAATTATCCATTTGGTTTGGCCAACTAGATTGGTAGTTCTTGCCATGGGAGAAGTGCTTAGCTTTGGGTTCGATCTTGCGGTGTCCTTTCCCAGTGACAGAAGGGGCATCAAGGCACGTATTGTATCGTTGCCATCGAGGATAACAAGATGGGGTTTATTTCATATTGCATGAATTTATCTCTCTACATCATGCCATCTTGCTTAAAGCGTTACTCTGTTTTTAACTTAATACTCTAGATGCATGATGGATAGCGGTCGATGAGTGGAGTAATAGTAGTAGATGCAGAATCGTTTCGGTCTACTTGTCACGGACGTGATGCCTATATACATGATCATGCCTAGATATTCTCATAACTATGCTCAATTCTGTCAATTTCTCAACAGTAATTTGTTCACCCACCGTAGAATACTTATGCTCTTGAGAGAAGCTACTAGTGAAACCTATGGCCCACGGGTCTATTCTCATCATATCAATCTCCATCACTTTAATCTTGTTTTTCTTTTTCTTTACTTTGCCTTTACTTTTTACTTTGCATCTCTATACCAAAAATACCAAAAATATTATATTTATCAGATCTCACTCTCATAAGTGACCGTGAAGGGATTGACAACCCCTAATCGTGTTGGTTGCGAGTAGCTATCATTTTGTACAGGTACGAGGGACTTGAGCGTGGCCTCCTACTGGATTGATACCTTGATTCTAGAAAATTGAGGGAAATACTTACGCTACTCTGCTGCATCATCCTTTCCTCTTTGGGGAAATCCAACGCAAGCTCAAGAGGTAGCACTACCGCATAGTGATAAAGTAAAGCAATTACATGGCGATTGCATTTCATACAATAAAGCGACAACCATAAGGCTCCTGCCAGTTGCCGATAACTTTTACAAAACATGATAATCTCATACAATAACTTATATCACATCATGTCTTGACCATATCACATCACAACATGCCCTCCAAAAAACAAGTTAGACATCCTCTACTTTGTTGATGCAGGTTTTACGTGGCTGCTATGGGTTTCTAGCAAGAACCGTTCTTACCTACGCATCGAAACCACAAGATTTTTTGTCAAGTGTGTTGTTTTAACCTTCAACAAGGACCGGCCATAGTCCAATTCGATTCAACTAAAGTTGGAGAAATAGACACCAGCCAGCCACCTTTATGCAAAACAAGTTGCATGTCTGGCGGTGGAACCGGTCTCATGAACGTGGTCATGTAAGGTTGGTCCGGGCCGCTTCATCCAAAAATACCGCCGAATCAAAATAAGATGTTGGTGGTAAGCAATATGACTATTTTGGCCCACAACTCTTTGTGTTCTACTCCTGCATATTATCTACGCATAGATCTGTCTCGGATGCCACTGTTGGGCAACGTAGCATGCAATTTCAAAAAAACTCCTACGATCACACAAGATCTATCTAGGAGATGCATAGCAATGAGAGGTGGAGAGTGTGTCCACGTACCCTCGTAGACCGAAAGCAGAAGCGTTAGGTTAACGCGGTTGATGTAGTCAAACGTCTTCACGATCCAACCGATCTAGTACCGAACGTACGGCACCTCCGAGTTCAGCACACGTTCAGCTCGATGACGTCCCTCAAATTCTTGATCCAGCAGAGGGTCGAGGGAGAGTTTCGTTAGCACGATGGCGTGGCGACGGTGATGGTGATGTGATCCGCGCAGGGCTTCGCCTAAGCACTACGACGCTATGACCGGAGGAGTAAACTGTGGACGGGGGCACCGCACACGACTAAGAGAATAACTGTTGTGCTTTGGGGTGTCCCCTGCCCCCATATATAAAGGAGGGGAGGAGGAGGCCGGCCAAGGGGGCGGGCCAAAGGGGGGAGTCCTACTAGGACTCCACTCCTAGTAGGATTCGCCCTCCCTTTTTTCCTTTCTCATGGAGGGGAAAGAGGGAAGGATAGGGAGAGGGAGAGGGAAAGAGGAAAGGGGGCCGCGCCCCCTCCCCCTTGTCCAATTCGGACTCCCTTGGGGGCGCACCCTGCGGGCTCCCCTCTCTTTCTCCCCTATGGCCCATGAAGGCCCATTACTTCTCCGGGGGGTTCCGGTAACCCCTCGGTACCCCGATAAATATCTGAAACGTCCTGAAACCATTCCGGTGTCCGAATACCTTCGTCTAATATATCAATCTTTACCTCCTGACTATTTCGAGACTTCTCGTCATGTCCGTGATCTCATCCGGGACTCCGAACAATCTTCGGTCACCAAAACACATAACTCATAATACAAATTTTCATCGAACGTTAAGCGTGCAGACCCTACGGGTTCGAGATCTATGTAGACATGACCGAGACATATCTCTAGTCAATAACCAATAGTGGAACCTAGATGCTCATATTGGTTCCTACATATTCTACGAAGATCTTTATCGGTCAAACCGCAATGACAACATACGTTATTCCCTTTGTCATCGGTATGTTACTTGCCCGAGATTCGATCGTCGGTATCTCCATACCTAGTTCAATCTCGTTACCGGCATGTCTCTTTACTCGTTCCGTAATGTATCATCCAGTAACTAACTCATTAGTCACATTGCTTGCAAGGCTTCTTATGATGTGCATTACCAAGAGGGCCCAGAGATACCTCTCCGATACTCGGAGTGACAAATCCCAATCTAGATCTATGCCAACCCAACAAAGACCTTCAGAGATGCCTGTAGAGCATCTTTATAACCACCCAGTTACGTTGTGACGTTTGATAGCACACAAGGTATTCCTCCGGTATCCGGGAGTTGCATAATCTCATAGTCAGAGGAATATGTATATGACATGAAGAAAGCTATAGCAATAAAACTGAATGATCAACATGCTAAGCTAACGGATGGGTCATGTCCATCACATCATTCTCCTAATGATGTGATCCCGTTATCAAATGAGAACTCATGTCCATGGTTAGGAAACCTTAACCATCTTTGATCAACGAGCTAGTCAAGTAAAGGCTCACTAGGGACTCCGTGTTTTGTCTATGTATTCACGCATGTATTAAGGTTTCCGGTCAATACAATTCTAGCATAAATAATAAAAATTTATCATGATATAAGTAAATATAAAATAACAACTTTATTATTGCCTCTATGGCATATTTCCTTCAACCGAAACCCCCCGGGAAAGATATGGGCCTACATGGGCCATAGGGGAGAGGGGAGGCAGCCCATAAGGGGTGGCCGCGCCCCCTCCCATGGGGAGTCTGAATTGGACTCGGGGAGGGGGCGCGCCCCCCTTTCCTTCTCCTCTTCCCTCTCCTTCCCCCTTTTCCATCTTCGGAAGAAGGAAAGGGGGGCGAACTGGACATGGAGTCCAAGTCGGTTTCTTCCCCCTATGGCGCGCCCCATGGCTGGCCTCCTCCCTCTCCTCCTTTATATACGGGGGCAGGGGGCACCCCAAAGCACATCAATTGTTCTCTTAGACGTGTGCGGTTCCCCCTCCACAGTTTACTCCTCCGGTCATAGCGTCATAATGCTTAGGCGAAGCCCTGCGCGGATCACATCACCATCACCGTCACCATGCCATCGTGCTGACGAAACTCTCCCTCGACCCTCAGCTGGATCAAGAGTTCGAGGGACGTCATCAAGCTGAACATGTGCTGAACTCGGAGGTGTCGTGCGTTCAGTACTTGATCGGTTGGATCGCGAAGACGTTCGACTATATCAACCACGTTAACCTAACGCTTCCGCTTTCGGTCTACGAGGGTACGTGGACACACTCTCCCCCTCTCGTTGCTATGCATCTCCTAGATAGATCTTGCGTGATCGTAGGATTTTTTTTGAAATTGCATGCTACGTTCCCCAACAGTTCGTAACCTCCATATTTGGAGGATGTGGAGGTCCAGTATAGAGCTTGCTCCAAATCTAATCGACATCACAAGACAAAAGTTTCAGCTTCTTCCTCCTCGCGCCATGGCCAGGTTTTGAAGTTGTGCGGCCTCCTGTGCACCACTGGTGAGCAACTATCCTCTCATTAATGCCACACCTGCCCCCTCAAAGTCCCGTGGTGGCCCGTCGGGTGGCCGCCTACAACCTCGTCAACTACCTCGCGAAAGCCTATAAAAGGCCGTCGCGGCCCCCCTTCTCTCCCCTACTACAATCCACTTGCTGAAGCCTCTCAATATTTTCTCGCCCGCCTCCAATCAGCTCTCTCGATGCCATGATGCAGCAGGAGGAGCTGTCCCTCATCTTCAATTATGGGGATGATGATAAGCCGGAGAAGCCTGGCATCGGAGCGGGTTGAAGACGATACGATCTTGGACCAAATCGGACAATAGATGAGGTCTGCGCGGACGCGCCCATCCCCATGTCGCGTCCATCCCCGCATTGTCGAACTGGGACGTGGCCATTGAGCTGAGTTACCAAGCTATCATGGCTCTCATTGAAGCATACCCTTACATCACTGACCCCGCTACCACCGGCAAATCCCGTCGCTGCCATGGTCGTGGCCCCAAGTAGATAATTAATTTAATTATTATGAATGTAAATTCGCAATGCGGCTATGAATGAAACCGACGCTTTAATATCAAACGTGTTATGCTAATTTTTTTGAACTAATTTGTGTGCTTGTGATTTCTTTTAGCAAGCTTGTCCCTTGGTGTGTTCTGCTAGAGCTGCTCTCAGTGAAAGAAAAAAGGCATTGGCTAGATGTTGAAATAAATTTGGGTCAATCGATTTGCTCTGAGTCGTCGGATGCTACATGGACGACTAGATCAGCTTTTTCAAACCTCAAACCACCCAAAATGGTTATTGTACATCTTCTTCAAACCTTGAACCGCCCAATCTACCGCCGGCCTAATCGCCAGCTGCCGCCGCCCGCGACGCTACACGCGCCAGCCTCGCCACTCGGCCTTCCCCCCAACCGCCGCCCACCACCGTGCTTCCTTCACACCCCCGCCCCCGGCCATCCCTCTAACCCTGGCCATGATGCATTTTTTTTCCGGCAAACTACACCCCCACCCCCAACACCCCTACGATAGATCATGTGGCAACCTGCCACCTTAAGATAGATTATGGGGCAGCTTCTCCGGCGAGTGGCGCCTGCTTCTGCCTTCCCTGCAGCGACTATGTACTTTCTATGAAAATTGACTGCCCAAATTCTATTTTTAGGCGACTTACATTTAGCTATTGTGAAGAGAGAGAAAATACATCTCTTCAGGTCAAAAAGAAAAAGAAAAAACGTTTTCTATGGAGGCTGGTATATGGCAATTTTGAGTTTACGCGTCACCTGCGTAGCCTTCAAATACACAGAGTATAATAATAATAAATTCTATGTACCTCTGCAGTAGTCACCTGCTTAGCCTAAGTAGAGTTTTGCCAGAACTTTACCAAGGCAATTCATACACTTTGTAGCATACACACCACGCGTCTACTGCTTACAAACCCGCCGACCTTCAGATCGAAGCTAAATGCTAATGGAGTAACCACGACATGCCCGCGAGCTACTACGAATCACCCACGCGCTGGCCATTATTAGCCATCGAGTTTTCTTTGAAGAACTTCTTGGAAGATACGAGGATGGGGCTACGCACGACGTGCTTGCGCGAGACCCACTTGAGCTGCCCTTCCGCGATGCGCTCCTTCATCTTCTGCCCGTCCTTGGTCCTGATGGTCACCGTGAATGTCTGCACCTGGTTCACGTCCCTAAACCCGAGTATGTCCGGCGTCACCTTCGCCGACAGCGACGGCGGGAGCTCGACGGACGCGGCGTACACCCCTACGTCGTTGTCGACGTTCGTGAGGGCGCGGCTGACGTTCACGACGTACGGCTCCTTGTCGAGGTAGACGGTGATGGACGGGTAGTTGAGGTCCTTCTGGTGGATCACCGGCAGCTGCTTGCACGACAGCGGCGGCGCCGGGTGGATGATCGAGCTCACCTCGTGGTCGTTGTAGCCGAGCCCGCACAGGTACGGGATGTAGTCATGGGCGCTTTGGTTGTACACGAGCCCGGGATTCATGGCTCTGGTGGGGTTGATGTAGCCGGCGCCCATCGAAATCAAGTTGGCCGGCAGCCCGTCCTGGTCCAGCATCGGCATCCGGCGGCCGTCCCTCGTGTCGGTCGTCGTCATCATGGCCGACTTGATGGCCGCCGGCGACCAGGTCGGGTGCGCTTTCTTGATCAGCACGGCGACCCCGCTGATGTGCGGCGTGGACATGGACGTGCCGGACATGATGTCGAACTTGTACGCCATCTCGTTGGGCGGCTGGGCGAGCCCGTTGGGCATGGGGACGGCGGCGATGATGTTCACTCCCGGGCCGGTGATGTCGGGCTTGAGAATCCCCTGGTTTTGCCTGCTCGGGCCCCGTGACGAGAATGGCGCCACGACCGGCGCCATGCGGTTGCCGAGCAACGCCCCTTTGAAGACCAGCTGGGCGGTCGGGCTCTGCGTGGAATTCACGTACGCCATGATCTTGTCCGACCACTTGGATTCTACTTGCGTTGCTGGGAGGGCATGCGCCTTGGGTGAGATCACCAAGCCAGACTCCTCCGGTTGAACGATGATCATGGCGATAGCGCCGGCGTCGTGCAGGATGCTTCCCTTCTCGAGGTTGGTCAGGTTGCCGCCGGAGATGCAAAGGACTATCTTTCCGGCGACTTGCTTGGCCGTTAGGACGGTCTTGTCCGAGCACGTGCCGTCGGGGGCAGTGTCAATCACCAACGGCTGCTGCACGCTCACGTAGGTGCTCGGCTGGTAGTGCGATTCGCCGTTGACCACAAGCCCATTGCCAAACTTGACGTCCGCAGAGAAAGTCCGGTCAGTTGTGGCCGCAGCCACGGTGAGCAGCCACGGGGCCTCGTTGGCAACTGTGGCCGGGGATGGGCCTTGGTTCCCAGCCGATGTGCAGACGAAGACGCCTCTCATGACGCTGCTGAATCCCCCCAGCGCAATGGGGTCGGCGGCGAAGTCTCCGGCGTCATCAGCGCCGAGCGACATGGAGAGCACGTCGATGCCCTCGTCGAGGGCGTCGTCGATCGCCGCGAGTATGTCGTCGCGGTCGCAGCCCTTGCCCACGAAGCACACCTGGTAGAAGGCCAGGTGCGCGCGGGGCGCCATGCCGGCCGCCGTGCCGAAGCCGCTGCCCATGGCGTTGGCTCCCGGCACGAACGCGCCGGCCGCCGTGCTCGACACGTGCGTCCCGTGCGCGCTGTCGTCGATGGGCAGGACTGGGTCGTCGATCCCTTCCCACCTCCACTTGGCCGACTCGTAGAAGGAGCGCGCGCCGATGAGCTTGTTGTTGCACACGGAGCGGTTGAAGTCGCAGCGGCCCTTCCACTTGGCGGGCGGCGGCGGCATGCCGGTGCCGTCGAACGACGGGTGCGCGCCGGCGATGCCGCCGTCGAGGATGCCGATGATCATCCCCTCCCCCATGTTGGTCCTGTTCCAGACGCCGGCGTGGAACAAGGGGCCGGTGAGCCCAAGCATCCGCGGCGTGTGCGTGGTCGTGAGCTGGTAGGTCTGCTCCGGCAAGGCCTTGAGGAACCAGTCCTTCTCGCCCATATGGTGCAGCTCGTCGGGGGTGAGGCGGGCGGCGAAGCCATTGATGACGTTGCGGTAGGAGTAGATGAGGCGCTCCGCGGCGCCCGGGTCCGCGTCGAGCTGTTCCTTGGCCTGGTCGCACGCGGACGCCAGCAGCGAGGCGTGCCAGCTCGACACGTTCTTGTACAGGTTCCGGTCGTACTCGTACGGCGTGCGCACGATGACGAGGTAGTTCTTGTGCTCGCCGTGGTCGTTGTGGGCGACGACGGCCGTGGCGGCGGCGGCCACCACGAGGAGGAGGGCGGCCAAGCTCCCCGGATAACCCATCGGAGAAGAAGCAAAAGCTAGAGACGAAGGGCCGGGAGAGATCGATATGCTTCTTGTCCCAAACTTGTGCATGTCGTGGTGTGGATGCGCCTAATATAGCAACGGCATGCAAGATTTGAGGCGGACTGTTTGCGCCACGAGCTCCATTGTTGCGCTTCATTCGAGCATGGCAATGCATGCATGTGGGGGGAAACGGAAGAGGACTCTGCACCCCACGTTGCCAAACACTGAGATGGAAATGCCGGTATAAATTCACATTTATCAGACCCAACTATTGATAGTTCCTACCAACTATAGAGATCGATGTCAATGTGTCACCTATTAGCAAGCCATTATGGTGTTCATTCATATGGAGTTCTCACATGGTGTTCATTCATATTTTGTGAGGCCCCTCCCAATTCTCACATGGTGTTCATTCATATTTTGTGAGGCCCCTCCCAATGCTCCACCATGGACACGTGCTAAGCATACCACATAAGCGAAAAAATGACATGACACTACATTTAAGGACGAGAGAGAGTACTTTGGTGATCCCAGGAAGAACCAATGCTAAACGCAAAAACCTAGGCAAACCACTTAAATGAAACAATTTGACCAATACATGAAAGACTTTAGGTGCTAACTCATTAAATAATGTGTGCTTAGCAACAACAAGCTAAGCACTTATGCATTAGGGTGTTGAGTTGCTAAGGTATTTAATGCACTTAGCACCTCATCTAAGCACCTTTGCATTGGAAGAGGTCTGAGGGAAGTAGTAGTGTAGTAGTACTAGATGGGTGGTGCGGCTTGTCGAGCGTTGCCCTCGAAACAACGGCCACCATAGATGAGCCTCCATTATTAGATAAGGAAATTGCATGGATTACATAGATAGGAAATATAAAGTTTGACGGGAACACGAGAGTATAAATGAACACAATAGATTCTATGATGAGTTGAAAATTTTGAATAAGTATCGTTTGAATTCATTGAGGTTTTTCAGATTGTACAAACTCACTGGAATTGGCATCCGGGACTTGCAACACACTGACATTGCGATGCGTGTGCATTGGCTCTGGCTTCTGGCGACCGACCCAGAGCCCCTGGCGGCACTTAACACTGCCATGCAAGCCCGAGGTTCGGCAAATATTCCGCCCCTTCCATTTCCTGGACGCTCAACGATGGGCGAACTTGCAAATCTGATTTGATCACTGGCTTGACGGCGCTTCCATTGCCGAGATTGCACCAGCGCTTACTTTTCTCGGCATCGATGCTGGTGGAAGGGACACCTTGTCTTAGAGGCTCTAGACTCCCAACCTTGGGTCCTTGACATTGGTGGCATCATGGGTCCAGAGGCCATGATTCAGTACGTCGACGTTTGGCATCGTCTTCGTGGCATCACTCTGTCTTCCTCCCCAGACCCGATCCGCTAGAGTTGGACCAAGAATGACGCCTGCTCGGCGCGTTACCTCGCTAGAAACCTTGGGCTCTGCTCAGCGTCAAGATGTTCCTATGGCTTGTGAGCCTTGACAGATGTTCGACAACAAAGCGCCTCGCCCATCGAGGCTTGCCACATGCCCATGCTTGCATCCTCTTCAACCAATGCGACGAGACTAACCACCACCTACTGTCCGGCTATGTCTTCGTCCGCAGTCTGGCACAAGGTGTTTCACTGGTCCTGCATCCCAGCATTTCCACCTGACAACTCCTCTGATTTCTGCGAATGGTGGTCATCGGCCAAAAATTTGACATGCGGCGCCTAAGAACACTCAATCCCCCGTGTGACCGTGTATACTTTCCCCATTCTTCTCCCGCATGTCGGCACCACAGTTCCGCCGCCACCTCCCCCATGCGCCGCCATAACCACCGATGACCGCGGCTCCGGCCGGAATGGGTTGCCAAGACCCTTCTGCCACCTCACCGGCCACCGTCGTCGGCGTGTCACTGCTGCAAACGACCTCCAGCTAGCGCTGCCGCCCGCACAAAAGAAAAGATTGGGCACAAAAGGTGTTGTCCGGTCAACCACCCCGGCCGATGCTACTGGTCGCAAAGTTGGCAGGGTGACGCTTGCCTCCCGGCGACTATAGGCCACCGCCCGCTGCTCCTACCGGTGCCAAAGTTCTAGGAAGCCTACCGCCACCATGTGGGCCCTTGTTGAGGAGGTGGCGAAGAAAACGAAAAGCCACTCCCGTCCCACACCCTGCGCCTCGGGTAGAAGCTCCAGCCACCCCTATGGCCAGTGCTCCGACGTGTCCAGCTGCCGCAGCGGGCAACAAGGTCCCCAGCCGCCAAGTGCTTGATGAAATGCCTACATGTTTCTTTTCGTTTCGGCCTATGCATTATGCTGATGGATGATTTAGTTTGTTGTTGTTGTTGTTGTTGTTTCTTTGCGTCTTTGGAAGCATAGCATACACTTGGGCTTGATGAACTAAATTACGCATGTTTTAATTGGAACATCTCAATCAGTTAAACTTTAGCTTGTTAACGGTTTATGTTTTGCATGTTGATTTGAATGATTGATGATATGTTGTCTAATTGTTTGTACATCATGTGGTTGACTAAAGGAATTGAGTAAAAAAATATTAACTCCACTAAGTTTAGGGGATCGGCTACATCCAGCCTCAGTTAGAGGAGTAAAATTTTACTCTTCTAAGTTTACTCGGTCATTTACTCCTCTATCTTTTAGAGGATCGACTAGACATGCCATTAGGTACAGATGCGTGCTCTGCCAGGTCTCCCTGCCCCACCCATGACGCCTTCTGAGTTAAACCGAAACCTCCGCACCTTGATCTATCATGCATACTTCACCTTGGGCATCGGCAACTCGTCGTCCTCGTCGGCATCCCTCGGGTGGCCGGTATGGCGACGCGGCTCCGATGGCCGTTGTGAAGCATGCACGACCGACCGCTCGTGTTGTGTCGATCTCTGCAAACCAGACGAACATCGTGTTCACCACGTCTACCAATAATTTGAGCACTCGTTGGCTACGCGCCAGCCGGTCACAATGCCAATTCAAGCAGCCATTGTTGGTCGACGGGCATCTCGGTCGCGGTTGAGAGGGGCCACGTAGAGGAGGGGACTAGTGCAAGATGTGGAAATTGATTGCACTTGTTCTTGCCAAGATGATAAGAGTGAAGTATGTTGACGGAGTCACCCTCAAGAACTCTCTAGTTCTTCTTCTTCGGGATCCACACCATCTTGATGGGAATCCTCGGTGTTGTAGTTGTACTTGATGAAGTGGAACTTGAAGTAGTCTTGGGAACCCACTTGACCAAGGCCCTATGAGCTTCTTCAAATGCATCAATTTCCTCTTGAAGCTTTCCTTGCCTTTTTGCTTGTGGTCTTGTGGTGGAAGATCATCTTAAACTTGTGTCCGTTTGAGAGAAGTGGGATCATACTCCTCTTGTTGAGGAACAAACTTCGTCTTGGGGTATTGATCTTCTTCCCACTCAACTCCATTGGCATTGAGCTTTCGTTCAAAACCAACACCTTGATTCTTCCGGTGCCTTCCTTGCTTGCGTAAAATTTCCTCGAATTGCTACTTCCGGCAAGGCTCTTGTAAACACCTTTCTCTATAATTCCCTTCAATAAGCTATTTTCTTGCTCAAGTGTAACTTGGCTAAGAGAATCATTAGTGGAATCAAGAGAACTACTAGAAGCAACAATATTGGATTTAGCATGATTATTGTTACTACTAGAGGAAGAATCTTTCTTGTTCTTGTTACTAGACTTGACTTGAGGCATGTAAATGGACAAGAGTAAACGCTTGGCAATGTAAGAAGAACTTTTCTTGCGAAGATCATCATTGATTGCTTTTAAGAACTCATGCTCTTGCTCAAGGTTGAGCTTTTCAAAGCACAATTTCTCATGAGTCCTTAAAAGTTCTCGATGATCTCCTAAGATAGTTTCATGAGCTAACTTAAGAGTGTTTAGTTCTTTAGTTAGAGACTCAATCTTCTCCTTATCATTGTCATTCGTTTTATCTTGATTAGCATGATTAATTGACGTTTCATCATAGTATTCATCACTAGAGTTGTCAACAAGTAAATCATCATCACCTAACAAGTCATCTTCATCACTATTGAAATCAACATACTCGGGGTGTGATACCTTTGGGCCTTTATCCATGAAGCATGTTCCAACTCCTTCATTTGGTGAGTCAAATATGTCGTAGGAGTTGGTTGTCACAAGTGCTAGACCGGCAACACCTTCATCTTGAGTATATTCGGAGTCGGAGTGATAGCTTCTCTCGGAGTGGTTGTCGGAGTCGGAGCCGGATACCCATTCACCAACATGAGCTTGATGTCTTTGTTTTGTGTAGCTCCTTGATGACTTGTCCTTTCTTTCCGAATCCTTGCTTCTCCGTGAGGGTCTTCGTTCATAACGATCATTTCTACTCCTTCTTTCTCTAGATGGTGATTCTTCTCTTCTACTTCTTCTCTTGGGAGAATCTTCTCTTCTCTTGTAGGGGGTCGTACATTCATTAGAATAGTGTCCGGGCCTTCCACAATTGTAGCAGTTTCGCTCTCGACTAGAAGATCTTTTGTCATTGTAGGACCTTGACTTGGAGCTTCTCTCTTTGCTCCTACTCTTGTAGAACATGTTGAAGTTCTTCACCATTAAGCTCAATTCTTCATTGAAGGTTTGTTTCTCACTCGATGATGTGGGGGCTTCACATGAGGCTTTGTAAGCACCACTTGATTTGTTGTGAACTTCCTCTTTATCCTTGAGTGACATCTCATGAGCAACAATTCTTCCGATGACTTTCGTTGGCTTGAGATCTTTGTAATTGGGCATCATTTGGATCAATGTGCACATGGTATCATATTTTCCATCCAAGGCTCTTAGGATCTTCTTGATGATGAATTTGTCGGTCATCTCTTCACTCCCTAAGCCGGCAATCTCATTTGTGATAAGAGCAAGCCTAGAGTACATTTCAGCGACACCTTCACCATCCTTCATTTTGAACTTGTCAAGTTGACTTTGAAGCACATCCAACTTGGATTCCTTGATGGAGTCGGTACCTTCATGCATGTCAATCAAAGTATCCCAAATTTCCTTTGCATTCTCAAGACGGCTGATTTTGTTGAATTCTTCGGGGCACAATCTGTTGAAGAGGATATCACAAGCTTGAGCATTGTATTGTAGCATCTTCAACTCATCCGCGGTAGCTTCACGATTCGGTTCTTTCCCATCAAAGAATTCGCCTTGCAAGCCAACACACATAATAACCCAAACGGCGGGGTTATGTCCAAGAATATGCATTTTCATCTTATGCTTCCAACTAGCAAAATTAGTACCATCAAAGTAAGGGCCTCTACGGTGATAATTTCCCTCGCTAGACGCCATACTCTTCTAGGTTGTGAAACCAAGGCTATGACCACCAAAAGCTATGGAAATCAAAGCAAATGGAGACCAAAGCTTTGATACCACTTGTAGGATTGAAAGTATGTCTAGAGGGGGGGTGATTAGACTACTTGACCAAATAAAAATCTAGCCTTTTCCCAATTTTAGTTCTTGGCAGATTTTAGCTATCTTAGCACAAGTCAAGCAAGCTCCACACAATTCAAGCAAGCATGCAAAAGAGTATATGAGCAACGGAAAGTAAAGCATGCAACTTGCAAGAATGTAAAGGGAAGGGTTTGAAGGATTCAAACGCAATTGGAGACATGGATGTTTTTGTCGTGGTTTCGATAGGTGGTGCTATCGTACATCCACGTTGATGGAGACTTCAACCCACGGAGGGTAACGGTTGCGCGAGTCCACGGAGGGCTCCACCCACGAAGGGTCCACGAAGAAGCAACCTTGTCTATTCCATCATGGTCGTCGCCCACGAAGGACTTGCCTCACTAGCGGTAGATCTTCACGAAGTAGGCGATCTCCTTGCCCTTACAAACTCCTTGGTTCAACTCCAAAATCTTGTCGGAGGCTCCCAAGTGACACCTAGCCAATCTAGGAGACACCACTCTCCAAGAAGTAACAAATGGTGTATTGATGATGAACTCCTTGCTCTTGTGCTTCAAATGATAGTCTCCCCAACACTCAACTCTCTCTCACAGGATTTGAATTTGGTGGAAAGAAGATTTGAGTGGAAAGCAACTTGGGGAAGGCTAGAGATCAAGATTCATATGGTTGGAATGGAATATCTTGACCTCAACACAAGTGTAGGTGGTTCTCTCTAAGAAAATGTGTATTGGAAGTGTAGGTATGTTCGGATGGCTCTCTTCACGAATGAAGAGTGGGTGGAGGGGTATATATAGCCTCCACACAGAATCTAACCGTTACACACAATTTGCCAAACTCGGTGGGACCGAATGGTTAAACTTGGTCAGACCGATTCAACAAACCTAGTGACCGTTAGGATTTTCGGTGGGACTGAGATGTAACTCGGTACGACCGATATGGTTAGGGTTAGGGCATAACGTAATCTCGGTGTGACCGATTACACAAACTCGGTGGGACCGATTTTGGTAATAAGCTAACCAAAGAGTTGGTCAGGTAAACTCGGTGGGACCGATTCGCTCATCTCGGTAAGACCGAAGACCGAAATGTTACAAAAGGGAAACAGAGAGTTTACATTGCAATCTCGGTGGGACCGATCGCTCATCTCGGTAAGACCGAAACATTACGAAGGGAAACAAAGAGATTACAATCCCATCTCGGTGAGACCGAGATCCCTATCGGTGAGACCGATTTGCCTAGGGTTTGTGGCAGTGGCTATGACATTTGAAACTCGGTGGCGCCGGATAGAAATAATCGGTGGGGCCGAGTTTGACTTTTGGTTTAGGTCATATGTGGATGTGGGAAGGTAGTTGAGGGTTTTGGAGCATATCACTAAGCACCTTGAGCAAGCAAGCCATTAAGCAACACCTCATCCCTCCTTGATAGTATTGGCTTTTCCTATAGACTCAATGTGATCTTGGATCACTAAAATATAAAATGTAGAGTCTTAATCTTGAAGCTTGAGCCAAACTTTTTGTCCTTAGAATTTTGAGGGATCCGCTTTCCTCATCCATGCCATGCCATTCATTGAGCTTTTCCTGAAATATTAATCTTGGAATAATGTTAGCTCAATGAGCTATATGTTGTTAGGAATTACCAAAACCACTCGGGGATAGTTGCACTTTCAATATCCCCCTTTTTGGTAATTGATGACAACATATACATCAAAGCTTCGACAAATGATAATAAGAGTGGAAGATATTGTCGCTTTGGGAAGTATGTGAAAAGCAAGAGCTCCCTCTAAATTTGTGCATATCTTAAGATTTTCTTTGGACTGCAAATGCACAATGAGTTAGGATCATGGGTTACTCTTCCATGTCACATACATCTTGGCAGAGCGCTCAAAATGATAAGAATTAAATACATGCACTCATCACCAAGCAAAGTGAATGATCATATAAGGATAAGTAAGATAATATCATCTAACAAGCATAAGTGTAGCTTATGATCAACCACATGATCATCAATGTCTCACAGATAATAGCGTAGTATCTCAAGCAATCAAAAGATAAACAAAGTTCAACCACCAAAGCAAGAGAGAATAAAAAGCAATGCTCTCTCTAGAAGCCTATGATCTATACATTTTTCTCCCCCTTTGGCAACAAGTTACCAAAAAGTTCATAGAAAATGCATAGCACTAGAACGTCTCTCAGGCTTGGTCTTCAGGTGGTGGTGTCCGGAGAACTCCAAGGACGAAGGCTTCAGTCGAAGTAGACAGAGCTGATGGGGTAGGTGCTAGAGCTGGTGACACTGAAGTTGTAGCTGGTGCAGATGAAGTGGCTCTAGTGTCCGGTACAGGCACTGCAGTAGATCTCTGAGCTCGAGGCACTTTGGAAAATGCATCAGTGGTTGTCTTGCCCTTCCTCTCCTGCATGTCATCCTGTAGCTGCTCCACAACAGACTGAATCTCAGTTACTTTGACATCTAAATCATAGATTTTTTGTTCCACGATTCTTTCCAGGCTCTCCTGGTTTTGAGTTAGGGTGGCCAACCCCTTCTCAATCCTCAGAGATGATGCTATCAAGTAACCAAACTGGTCCTGCTTGCTTTTCAAAAAGTACTCAGATGCCTCCTCTTGAGTTGGCATCTTGGCAGCCTTCTCCATCTTTGCCTTCTCCTTCTTTTCTTGTGTTTGCATTGAGGAGGGTTCGTCTTCATTCATCACAACTTGGTTGTCCTCGAAGTCAGGATAGATAGGCAAGTGTTCCTTATCCAACAAGTATGTGCCTGTGCCCATCTTTGAGTTTATCAACTCCTGGATCTGTGGGGCATATCCACAACTTTTTTTCTGGTCAGCTGCAGTCCTCTTGATAGTCTCAACTATAAGGCTCATGACCTTGAACTTCTGTGGCACATCAAATATATGTAGCAAGTTAATTGCATGGCCTCTGATCATTCTGTGATCACCAGACTTGGGCAAGAGAGTGTGCCTAAGGATCCAATTGATTGTAGGCAGCCCTGACAGCAAGTGTTTTACTGACCCAAACTGGTGAGTCTCAAGATCTTCTTCAGGAATCTCCTTGTACATATTTGCCACAGTGTTGTGATCCATCTTCTTCTTGGCATAGACATCCAAGTCATCTTCTTTTTCCTTAGGTGCATTGATCAGATTTGCCCATTCCTCAATAGTTGAGTGGTACCTTGTACCTTCAGATATCCATACTATCCTGCCATCTGGATAGAAGTGTGTTGTGGAGTAGAATTGCATTATGAGCTCCTCATTCCACTTTGTGAGCTTCTGCCCAACAAAGTCTGCAACTCCACAAGCACTGAAGCTGTCAAACACACCAAGATAGTGTTCCTCATTTTCCTTCATATACTTCCAGTCAACCCACCTCATTTCACACACTATAGGCTTCTTGTCCAGCAGCACTGTCTCATAGAAATCCTGATGTTCCTTTGTGTGGAACCTATAATCAACAGCAGTCCTTCTACTGGTAGCATATGGATCTGTCTCTCTCCATTTCCTCAGTCTTGAGTCTCTCCTGATCTTCATGTTCTCAGCCACAGGATGAGCATCATTGTGGTCTGGAATTTTTGGCTTCAATTTTCTCAGAACATGCTCTTCATCTTCTTCTTCAGCAACAGTCTCAGGCACTGGGGCCTTGTTCTTCTCAGCAGCTGGTATGTTTCTGGTATTTCTCTTTGGTACAGTCTTGGACTTGGAGGCAGCTTTGGGTGCTTCTTTGGGCTTTGATGTTGCAGCCCCTGTCCTGATAGCATCACCCATAAGCTTCTGTGCCTTGGGTGATGGTGCAGCAACCTCTTCTTCCTCTTCTTCTTCCATCATGGAAGCCTTTCCAATCACTCTGGCCATGGTCTTCTTGACCCTTTCCTTCCTTTTCTTTCCTTCTACAGCAGGCTCTTTGGGTTGAGATTCCAAAGATGCTTGAGAGGATGCTCTGGCCTTAGACATTGGTTGTCTTCCTGCTGGCCTTTTGATCTTCATTCCTGGCTTAACTGCAGCTGAGTTGTACTCCTTCTTAACCACTTTCTTCTTTGATGTGGCCTCATCCTCAGTGGCCACATAGTCTTCATCCTCAGACTCTGAAGTTTTCTTCTTGCTTGCTCTAGTGGCAGCCTTTGGCAAATTGCTTGGGGTGCTCCTGCTACCATCATCTGAACTGCTAGAGGGACTAGTGCCCTCACTCAGGTGAACCTGCTCCTCTGACCTGTTCTGACTGTCACTCTGGTCAGACATGTTGCAAACACTAACTGCAGACCCTGTGAATAGATTGTAGATGAGATACAGTGGATGAGCATCACAAAATGCAGAGGTTTTTTCAAAAGAATGAGTCAAAAACTTAGTTTTAGTTTTCCACAGAAAGCATTTCGGATCAACCGATTTGCAAACTCGGTGATACCGAAGCAGCTGTTGGAACCTAAACTAGTGAACTCGGTCAGACCGAGTCACAGTTCGGTGGCACCGAGACTGCTAGGGTTTCACAAAGTCCTGAACTCGGTCACACCGATTTGCAATTCTCGGTCAGACCGAGAACCACATGTGCAATGGCCTTGGCCGAATCGGTGGAACCGAGTTCTGCAACCCGGTGGGTTCGAGATGGTTTCGGCGGAAACCTAACCCTAAATTTTCGATTCAACTCTAATCTACGGAGTGTTTTGACTGGATAGAAGTGTTTCAATCGTGGTAAGAATCATAATGAACACAATGTGCTAGGAATCGGACGGGGATAGCACTGTGATCGAGTCCATACCCTAGTTTGGCGATGAACTCGCTACGGCGGCAACGGCGGGGAAGAATTCCGTTGACGGCGGCGGAGACCAGCGACAGGAGGCGGCTGGTGACGAGGAGGACGATCCGGAGACCCAGGAGGCAGAGCGAGCTATGCGCGGGCGAAGGGGTTTCAGAGAAATTTCCAAAATTTTGCCCGTGAGTATATATAGCCCGACCCTATCGGTGTGACCGAGTGGAACAACTCGGTGTGACCGAAAAGTTCAAATCGATTGCACCGAGATTGAAAATCTAGATTGACTTAGTGATCTCGGTATGACCGAAATGGAGGAATCGGTCAGACCGAAACACACAAAGAAGTTTTGGAAGTTTAAGTCTATGGCGAATCGGGGACTCCGAGTGCTCCTCACACAGAGTGGTTCGAATCTGACTTGATCAAATTTTATGATGTAGCATGAATAGAGTTTGAGACGAAAAAAGCATAGATAGCTAGAGAGGGTTCTTAGGCATTCTTGTCCATCCACTTGGCAAAAGAAAAGAAAACCAATCAATCAAAACAACAAGTGGATGTCCTCGAATGAGTAAAATATGCAATCAACATGCTCACACAATAAAATGGCAATTGAAATATGTGGCAAAGCATGCACAACCAATTCTAGCATCTATCAAACAATTTGCGATGACTAGGTCATCTATATATGAGTATATTGACTTAGGAGTCAAATGAGAACATTTGATCATAGGTCATACTCATCGTTTAAGCACAAGTGGGGTTACCACTTTTACATAAAGCATTGTTGTGTTCACACCATTAGAGTTGCTTTAGCTCAATTCTTAGAGTAAAGCTCCCCCTAGATGTGAGATCCCCCCTAAGAGGGATGAACTAACCTTGGGTTTTGTCGATGATGACTTCATGTAGATGTTGAAAATGTGGATGCTCAATGTTGATGTAGATCATTTGGAGCTATCCATTGGAGTGAGTTGCACTTTCAATACCTACACGGGTTAGTCCCACAAGGAACAAACAAGGATATCCATAGACATAGAGTGATGCACACACAAGATGATGTCTATGAAAGCTTTTAGGTTACCTTGTCCCTTGTCTTACCAACAAGAGAGTTTGTGACTCCTTGAACTAGTGCAAGATGTGGAAGTTGATTGCACTTGTTCTTGCCAAGATGATAAGAGTGAAGTATGTTGGCGGAGTCAGCCTCAAGAACTCTCTAGTTCTTCTTCTTCGGGATCCACACCATCTTGATGGGAATCCTCGGTGTTGTAGTTGTACTTGATGAAGTGGAACTTAAAGTAGTCTTGGGAACCCACTTGACCAAGGCCTTATGTGCCTTCCTTGCTTGCGTACAATTTCCTTGAATTGCTTACTTCCGGCAAGGCTCTTGTAAACACCTTTCTCTATAATTCCCTTCAATAAGCTATTTTCTTGCTCAAGTGTAACTTGGCTAAGAGAATCATTAGTGGAATCAAGAGAACTACTAGAAGCAACAATATTGGATTTAGCATGATTATTGTTACTACTAGAGGAAGAATCTTTCTTGTTCTTGTTACTAGACTTGACTTGAGGCATGTAAGTGGATAAGAGTAAATGCTTGGCAATGTAAGAAGAACTTTTCTTGCGAAGATCATCATTGATTGCTTTTAAGAACTCATGCTCTTGCTCAAGGTTGAGCTTTTCAAAGCGCAATTTCTCATGAGTCCTTAAAAGTTCTCGATGATCTCCTAAGATAGTTTCATGAGCTAACTTAAGAGCGTTTAGTTCTTTAGTTAGAGACTCAATCTTCTCCTTATCATTATCATTCGTTTTATCTTGATTAGCATGATTAATTGACGTTTCATCGTAGTATTCATCACTAGAGTTGTCAACAAGTAAATCATCATCACCTAACAAGTCATCTTCATCACTATTGAAATCAACATACTCGGGGTGTGATACCTATGGGCCTTTAGCCATGAAGCATGTTTCAACTCCTTCATTTGGTGAGTCAAATATGTCGTAGGAGTTGGTTGTCACAAGTGCTAGACCGGCAACACCTTCATCTTGAGTATATTCGGAGTCGGAGTGATAGCTTCTCTCGGAGTGGTTGTCAGAGTCGGAGCCGGATACCCATTCACCAACATGAGCTTGATGTCTTCGTTTTGTGTAGCTCCTTGATGACTTGTCCTTTCTTTCCGAATCCTTGCTTCTCCGTGAGGGTCTTCATTCATAACGATCATTTCTACTCCTTCTTTCTCTAGATGGTGATTCTTCTCTTCTACTTCTTCTTTTGGGAGAATCTTCTCTTCTCTTTTAGGGGGGGCGTACATTCATTGGAATAGTATCCGGGCCTTCCACAATTGCAGCAGTTTCGCTCTTGACTAGAAGATCTTTTGTCATTGTAGGACCTTGACTTGGAGCTTCTCTCTTTGCTCCTCTTGTAGAACATGTTGAAGTTCTTCACCATTAAGCTCAATTCTTCATTGAAGGTTTTTTTCTCACTCGATGATGTGGGGGCTTCACATGAGGCTTTGTAAGCACCACTTGATTTGTTGTGAACTTCCTCTTTATCCTTGAGTGACATCTCATGAGCAACAATTCTTCTGATGACTTCCGTTGGCTTGAGATCTTTGTAATTGGGCATCATTTGGATCAATGTGCACACGGTATCATATTTTCCATCCAAGGCTCTTAGGATCTTCTTGATGATGAATTTGTCGGTCATCTCTTCACTCCCTAAGCCGGCAATCTCATTTGTGATAAGAGCAAGCCTACAGTACATTTCAGCGACACCTTCACCATCCTTCATTTTGAACTTGTCAAGTTGACTTTGAAGCACATCCAACTTGGATTCCTTGACGAAGTCGGTACCTTCATGCATGTCAATCAAAGTATCCCAAATTTCCTTTGCATTCTCAAGAAGGCTGATTTTGTTGAATTCTTCGGGGCACAATCCGTTGAAGAGGATATCACAAGCTTGAGCATTGTATTGTAGCATCTTCAACTCATCCGCGGTAGCTTCACGATTCGGTTCTTTTCCATCAAAGAATTCACCTTGCAAGCCAACACACACAATAGTCCAAACGGCGGGGTTATGTCCAAGAATATATATTTTCATCTTATGCTTCCAACTAGCAAAATTAGTACCATCAAAGTAAGGGCCTCTACGGTGATAATTTCCCTCCCTAGACGCCATACTCTCCTAGGTTGTGAAACCAAGGCTATGACTATCAAAAGCTATGGAAATCAAAGCAAATGGAGACCAAAGCTCTGATACCCCTTGTAGGATCGAAAGTATGTCTAGAGGAGGGTGATTAGACTACTTGACCAAATAAAAATCTAGCCTTTTCCCAATTTTAGTTCTTGGCAGATTTTAGCTATCTTAGCACAAGTCAAGCAATCTCCACACAATTCAAGAAAGCATGCAAAAGAGTATATGAGCAGCGGAAAGTAAAGCATGCAACTTGCAAGAATGTAAAGGGAAGGGTTTGGAGGATTCAAACACAATTGGAGACACGGATGTTTTTGTCATGGTTCCGATAGGTGGTGCTATCATACATCCACGTTGATGGAGACTTCAATCCACGGAGGGTAACGGTTGCGCGAGTCCACGGAGGTCTCCACCTACGAAGGGTCCACGAAGAAGCAACCTTGTCTATTTCATCATGGCCATCGCCCACGAAGGACTTGCCTCACTAGCGGTAGATCTTCACAAAGTAGGCGATCTCCTTGCCCTTACAAACTCCTTGGTTCAACTCCACAATCTTGTCGGAGGCTCCCAAGTGACACCTAGCCAATCTAGGAGACACCACTCTCCAAGAAGTAACAAATGGTGTGTTGGTGATGAACTCCTTGCTCTTGTGCTTCAAATGATAGTCTCCCCAATACTCAACTCTCTCTCACAGGATTTGAATTTGGTGGAAAGAAGATTTGAGTGGAAAGCAACTTGGGGAAGGCTAGAGATCAAGATTCATATGGTTGGAATGGAATATCTTGACCTCAACACAAGTGTAGGTGGTTCTCTCTTAGAAAATGTGTATTGGAAGTGTAGGTATGTTCTGATGGCTCTCTTCACGAATGAAGAGTGGGTAGAGGGGTATATATAGCCTCCACACAGAATCTAACCGTTACACACAATTTGTCAAACTCGGTCGGACCGATTCAGCAAACCTAGTGACCGTTAGGATTTTCGGTGGGACTGAGATGTAACTCGGTAGGACCAATATGGTTAGGGTTAGGGCATAACATAATCTCGGTGTGACCGATTACACAAACTCGGTGGGACCTATTTTGGTAATAAGCTAACCAAAGAGTTGGTCAGGTAAACTCGGTGGGACCGATTCGCTCATCTCGGTAAGACCGAAATGTTACAAAAGGGAAACAGAGAGTTTACATTGCAATCTCGGTGGGACCGATCGCTCATCTCGGTAAGACCGAAACATTACGAAGGGAAACAAAGAGATTACAATCCCATCTCGGTGAGACCGAGATCCCTATCGGTGAGACCGATTTGCCTAGGGTTTGTGGCAGTGGCTATGACATTTGAAACTCGGTGGCGCCGGATAGAAATAATCGGTGGGGCCGAGTTTGACTTTTGGTTTAGGTCATATGTGGATGTGGGAAGGTAGTTAAGGGTTTTGGAGCATATCACTAAGCACCTTGAGCAAGCAAGCCATTAAGCAACACCTCATCCCTCCTTAATAGTATTGGCTTTTCCTATAGACTCAATGTGATCTTGGATCACTAAAATATAAAATGTAGAGTCTTGATCTTGAAGCTTGAGCCAAACTTTTTGTCCTTAGAATTTTAAGGGATCCGCTTTCCTCATCCATGCCATGCCATTTATTGAGTTTTTCCTGAAATATTAATCTTGGAATAATGTTAGCTCAATGAGCTATATATTGTTAGGAATTATCAAAACCATCCGAGGATAGTTGCACTTTCAAGAGGAGAGGAGGACGGGCGGGTGGATGGTTTACCGGGGTTTTCGGTGTAGTGATTCTACATCCACAAGTGGTTACTTAAGATTTTTACATGCAAAGTAATATGGAGGATTATGATTGGTAAAAGGGGATAAAAGGGCCCATTCTAGTTGAATTCGTGTGGGGAGGTGGGGGAGAAAAATTTCTAATTTGGAAAGAGTGTTTTCGCTTTGTAGGTCATTATTGGTTTCGGTGTGTATCTAGGTTGGATTTGTGGTCTAGCATTTTTAGAAAGGAATGTCATGTCAAAAACCGGAAACGGGAGCTGGGGGATGGGTTCAGCCTCTTCGTCGCAGGGCACAATGGCCGGTCCGCACGCTTACCTGCACTTGCTGGGGCGTTCTTAGTCTCGTAGGAACCCCGGGCGCTGATTGCGCTCTCCACAGTTCGGCAGCCTCCAGCACCGTTTCCACCAAGACCAGGAAGAGGTGCAAGGCCTGCAAATTCATGGCGGCCGGGCCGTGTCGGGATGCCTTCGTCAAGGCCATGCGTTGCGCCAAGTATGCTGCGAGCAACGACATGGATCCCAAATTCTGCTCCGATGCTTTCCAGAAGATGTTCAGATGTATGGAAGCCAACAAGCACTATGAGGACATCGACCGCTGGGTGATTAACTATCAAACCCAGCCCTCTACAGAATATGACGGGATCTACGTCTAGCTTTTCTTTCTTTCTTCATGGTAGTTGCAATATCATCTACTACTCCTATAAAAAGACGAGAGGGGCAGATCCAAACAATCTTAGCCGTCTAATCACGCAATCTAATGGTCCATAATCCCTTCATGTTTAACGCTAACAAGCCACCAATCCATTGACCGCTAATCCTGCCCGCCTTCGTGAAAAAAGAAGCAAACTGCCTCGTTGCACGTCCCGCAACACGACCTTCGCCCGCTCCTCTCTTGTGCGTGGTTCCAGTCGCCCTCTCTTCCTCCACGTTTCTCTCGCGGCACAACCTCCGCTGCAAATCCTCTACTCCTCCGTCGCTGCCCCGATCCCCCACTCCGCCGTCGTCTGCCGCCGCTCCGATCCTCCACGCCGCCGTCGTTCCAATCGCCCGCCGCCGGCGCTCTTCGATCCTCCAGTTCAACGCCGGCCGCCTATACGGTGAGTCCACCGAAGCCGGCGGAAGCTGCACGCCCCGCGCCTGCCTACCTGGGGTTGCGACGGCCGCATCCGTCGGACGAAGCCGCGGCCATAGCCGTCGGAGGAAGCCGCCGCCACTGAGCCCTGCCGACCAGGGGTTGCGCCGGCCGCCCGCCGATATTCTGCTCGGCAGGACCCCGCACGCCCCCGACGACGGCCGGGACTGCCAACGCAGACGCCTTACTCCCTGGGGTTGCTGGCTGCTGTCGATGCCATCTGCGTGAGCCATCTTGTTCTCTCTTCTCTCTTTATCTATATTCATCAATTAAGCACAATGTTCATCCATACCGGATCCAGTACAAGATCCACTACAAACTGCGTGAGCCTCTCAGTTTCTTAAGGAATAGCAATAACGGCCCCTCCTCATCTCTCAAAGCCTCTTCCTGATTCTGTCCATTTCTTCAGGGAATTCTAGGAGACTGTGGACCTGTGGTTATCGTATATTGGTTCGGAGATTCTTCACCTGGCAATTTCCAGTGACTAAAGGGACAGGTTTTTTAAGGGCTGAAGCACTTTATTCAGTCAAAAATGTTCGATGGAATCACAATAAAATCTGGTCTAACTGACAGCCAAACATGCCGTCCAAAAACTAAAGTAGTAGTAGCTCTAGCTAACACATGTGCTTCAACATTCAGACTTCGATTCTCATGAGTAATTTGCACCGATGCAAAACCTGCGCACTTCAAATTGATCTCCCTGCTGATGGCTTCAAATGGTCCTTTGTATATTCCCTTGACTTACTTCACAGTGGATGCACAGTCTGTTGCAATGACTAACGGGCCATGTTAGTTTCTGCAATAGCTCATCTCTTAGTTCTGTAATTTCTTGGATTTGATGGCCCTAAAAGTATGTGTATTAGAATTGAAGATGCATGAATCATCCCTTGAGAATGGAGATGAATGAGGAAGTACTGAGACAGTGAGAGATGAAATTCAAACCTGGTAAGGCAGCACAGATCATTATCTATTTTATTCATAAAATTGTACATATCCGTTTCTGGTCTTTTTTGGTTCTGATTGGTTGGAAATGATCCTGGTCCAAGAAAGATGTCACAAAGTGGTATACCAAAACAAAAGCTAATGCTTCGATTCAGATTAATGTAATTTAGAACGTATTACAAATTAGGTACAAACTATTGACTTCAGACTATACCTTTTTAGCCTTGAATTATTGAGTTTGTCTTTTTTAATTATTTTGTCCCTTTACATACATGGTTCCGTTACCAAAATCAGGGAGGAGTACAACTGGTGGTGGCTTCGGACAGTGTCAGTTGTTGTTTTGACGGGCTCTGCCTTCAGGTCCTCTACCGGCGATGTCCTGCGCCATCAGGAACCCCTCATCCGCTCATCGCCATTGTTGGGTTTGTTTAGCTTTTTGCATGATAATTGTTTTATTACTTATACATGGAGTATTAGGTTGTGTTTTCTGCAAAGATGTTGTACATGTGGTTCATTCCGCTTTTATCTTAATGATTAATCGACTATTGAGGAGTTGCACATATCTTTATAAAACATAATTTTTGGATTACGTTAATGATTCAGATGTTCTACCTTGATCTATTATGTGCATCAAACGTTTACAAGCACCGTCTCCACTACTTCCACCTATCCCTTTTGTTACTTTCTCCCAGTTAGGTTGATCCCCAATTCTCTATTTCGGTTATCCCCTCATTATTCTTGGGCAACTGTTAAATTAGTGGTTGTGCTTTGCTCTAAATTCTTTTAAGGTTACAGAATGTAGGTTCATTTAGTCGGCGAGGTAGATTCATAAAAAAGTATCTAATCCATTCATTTATATCATTTCTTAGAAAATTGTCCTAGCCAACTTGAATTTCAACCAAACATTTAGATATTGCAGTGCAGTGTTGTCTCCTGAGGTACATCATCATCTAGCATAGTTCCTTTCCTTAATATCTCTGTGTGGTTCATTACTCCATTTTCCTACCAAAAGATCTTGTAGTCATGGATATATTATGCTTTTCGCAGCCACCAAAAGTGGAAAGAACAGCAAGAATTTTTTGTGACCATGAGTGCTTCCTGCCATGGTGTGGAATCTTATTGTTGTATTTTCTATAAAACTCTCTCCCATAGGACTTGAGAAATAGACTCCCACATAACCTTCGGCACCCTCTCCACTGCAATTCAGCCATGACCAATCAGTTCGCATCCTGCATCGCTCTGCAGTAGGAGAGTCCATAAGAGAAACAAGAGGAGAAGCTACTCGGTATCCCTACAGATTTTGTAGCTCGTCTTAGAAAAGAAGATAACATTAGGGAGCAGCAAAACTGAAAGCGTATTGTGATTTTTAGGAGACTTTCTCATCGGCTACACATTTTTTGTCTTCATGTGTTGTTTGTTTTCTCTCATAAGTTAAATAGTTTATTGGTGTTTTTTTTATTATGAAGTGGGTACGACAGAGTAGCCAAGTAGTTAATCATTTTATCTTGTCTTGGACGAAATATATGTACTATGCTAATGGTTTATATGATGACCCAGTCCCAAACTTGTATTTAAATTCAACATGGTTTGTTACATACTATATTGTCTGAAAAGGTGTCAGACTAGCTTGAAGAATACGAGAGACAAAGAATTGGCTTTGTTTTGTTAAGCTAGATCCCTTACATGTGTAATGTTTATGTCATCTCATGCCATGAGAGTCACTGTTTGTTCAACTAGGTGATACTGTTGCCCAAAATGGCTCGACCAACATCATGGGTCAGTGTGTCACTTAGTTTGCCAAAGTGCAGAGAGTTCGCACCTTAAAAAACATCGTGTGGCACATGTACAATTTGCAACTTGAAATCAATAATACTACCAGCGTCTTAGGTTGCTGCATGATCATGATTGTTTTCTTAGTATGTTGTTGCCCTTTCAAATAACATCTTTCTCATCTCAATATTTACTTAGCTCTGTAAATGAATTGTTGTTAACAGAAGCAAAAATAGAAACTTAAATAGCTTAGTGCAAATGTGCTCACAGAAGAAGAATGTCAACCAGTATTTTGATACCTTATCATCAGTCTTCTGTCTACTTGCCAATCCATTCATGTCATATACTCATTTAGGAAGGCAATTATTTACCATAATTTCAATGTTTTGCATCTTGATTTATTTGCATAATATTATCTACCATCTATTGGAAAATTTGACGGGCATGGATAATGTGAAAGGCATTGTTGCCCTGTTCTTGGGCTCGGTTCCGCCCTCATCGATCTGAAAGTGTTCGGGTTAGTCTTTTCGATGCCCCACAAATGTTCAACGAATTGCTTCTGAGGGGGGCGGCTGTCATTTGTGTTACAGGGATGGAATGGGCGCATCGGTAGCGAGATACTGCAGCAAATGTTCAATGAATTTCTCTTGTTTTTCTCTTATTTTTCCTTCTGGGCGTGATTGTGTTGTTTGCCCCGGCGTGGAACTCATTCTTGTATCGGGTGGTTGCTATATTAATGTAGTGGGGCGAAAGCCTATTTCGAGGAATGGTCTACAATTTCTTTTGTCTTTTTCTTGGAACTTCATCTAAATGTTGGTTGCTGTTGAGAGTTTTTGTTCCAATCAGATCTTGTATCCGCTGTAACCGAAGGTGATCATGCTAACATGCCACAGATTTAGAGTAGTGTGTGGGATTTCCAGTAGAAGAGTAGCTTCACAGATGGCTCTTCTTGGCGCCGCTATCTCTTGTGTGGAAGTCCTTGCCGTGCCCATGTCAATGCAAGCCGCAATGCATGAGACTAATATTATCAGGCACTCCACATTGACTGGTTATTAACTGCTATGTCCTTTCGTTTATTCCTAAATAAATGAGATATTAGAAAGTGTGCTGTCTAAGTTTGGTTCATGCCATGCAAAAGATTATTTAGATTGTTTTCTCCAGAAAAGAGAGCATTCAAATTGGTTGGGTGGAAACATATTCTTAAATTATCCGGTTTATTTTTGTTTCTTTCAGGCTTCAATCTGGAAATAGATTGTTCAAAGAAGGAATCTCATTGTGACCAATCTTGAAACAAATAGTATTAGTCGAGACGTACGTTGCACGTACATGTTTACTAGTAGTATTAGATGCGTGTTTGCTCTCCGTGGTATCCGAGTTAATTTGTCTGTTACCGGCTGGATGAACTAGTGTCTATTTACTGTTTTTGTGTATGTGTTAACAAAACAAGCACTGCCACATGGACGATATTTTCACGCACGAGTTCGACAGTTAATAAACCAGATCCGGAGACTTCCCATCTTTCTGTGATCTGTGCTGTGGCTCTGGTCGCCGGAAATAGCCGGATCTGAGGCTCTCCCAATCCCTGAGCCGTAGGTTAACCCTCACCTAGGTTAACGGAATGAGTACTAAACATACCTTGCATGAATTCTAAACCATAAAACATTTAGATTAACTAGTAAGCGTGCACGTGCAACGCACGTCTCACCAATACACACATAAAATTCGTTTGAGTATAAAGTTTAAATTTGTATTCTATAAATACTGAACAATAGAACAAAGCATGACAAAGATTAAATCGATGCACAACAATATGCATTTTTAACATCAACTTGTAAACGATTCAGGAACATAATATCATATGAACATAAATATAGTGAGTAATCATGCATGCAAGGCATGTCTCAAATGATTTATGCAGTAAATCAAACATAAGGGACCTTACAAATTTTATGGTAAAAGAACCAAGAGCAGACACTGAAGTGTTGCAATGCAACCTAAGGAAAACCCGATACATCTTTTATCTAATATGCGTATGAAATTCTCGCACAAAATGGGATGTCTTCTTAAGATTGGACCCTTAAAACTTTGGTAAGTATATCAAATATTGGCATAAATGGAGGAAGCTGCTACTATTCCACATAATAGTGGCTACTATTAAACACATGCTATTGGATCATGCACGCACACTGGCAGAGTGCCTTATTTTCATGTTCAACGTTACTTCTTTGACTGTACTGTTGATAATCTGGTTCAACACAAGCAGTGGCACAATTTCAGAAGTCAAATTTCAAGAATCTTTATCCAAGAGGTCAAATGAATTAAAAATATCATGAGTAACAAACATTCATCCTAGTGCTATAAACGTGCATTTATAGGAAATACGTGAATGAGAGGTATCTTTTTTCAATAATTTCTTGTTAGGACATAAAAGTATTAGTACCTTTGCTCAATCCCTCAAGTAGTAGAAAGGATCACTGCGTATTGTGAACGTGAACTCCTGACTAGTTTTCAATGAGGCAAATCTTGAATACTAATTTCTGGGCCTGAATATGTTAAATCTAGCTTATATCAGAGCAAATAAGTTGGAATATGATGAAAGAAGGGTCGGCACAAGAAGGGTTTGATTACACTATTTATTGATAGAGCAAAATCATGTGCTTGCATGCGCATGCCAGACTTATAATTGACTCGTCCATAAGAGTCTACAAGCATGGTCTCAACTCTTTCACCAATTCAATAACTTTCTGGTGCGATGCATGGTCTCCATGTGACATATTAGCCAAGCCACATTGATGTCATCCTCAGCAAAATCCTAGATAATCTCCCTTGTGTTAGTTGAGGGACCAACTGTGCACATAATCCTCATTTTGTGCCTAACATTTGGTTAGACCACCACATACACATTGGCTGATGTACTGTTATTTGATGAATATCCATAAGATGCTGGTAGTTCTCGTGTTCCTGTCAAGAAGTTTTCTTACAATTAATTTCAATGCATCAATTCATAAGGTTCCTTACCCACAGAACAATGCATTATATTCAACTTAGTTACCTACAAACAATGCATCATTCGTAGGTTAACCCTCACCTAGATTAACGGAAGGAGTACTAAACATACCTTGCATGAATTCTAAACCATGAAACATTTAGATTAATGTAGCGACCCGACCTCAAACGGTCAAGTCTCTGTGCTTCAGTGTCATCCCTGGATCGATAATGCTGACACGCACAGTACTCGAGGATTTATAACAGAGTAGCAATCACACACTTATTACATCGAATGTCTCCAAAGAGAACTTATTACAATAAATATGGCTTAAGGCCATCTAACACGATAACAGCGGAAGGCTTGGAAGATAAAGTGAGTCCATCAACTCCAACGGCATAGCTGAGCTGCACGGCAACGACCTAACGAACCTTACTCCTCGTCTGAAAAGTCTGCAACAAAATACGTTGCAGCCCGAAAACGGATCAGCACATGGAATGCTGGCAAAATAACACAGTAGAGCAAGAATAGAATAATGCTATCACTACATGCATATTTGGCCGGTGGAAAGCTCTATGGTTATAGTTTTGCGAAAAGCCAATTTTTCCCTACAACAAAGGAATAGATTTTAATTTAACTATCATGATAGTTGAAACATCATTGAGAAGGTTCCTCTAACTCAATCCCAATTAAGGTGATTAACAAGCCAACAATATTATTTTTAGAGTGATGAGATACTTAAGATACTCCAAGTACTAGATACTCAAGATTGTCCATAACCGGGGACACGGCTAACCATGATTAGTTTATACACTCTGCAGAGGTTTGCGCACTTTTCCCCACAAGACTCGATCTCCTCCGTTGGTTTTCTCGCACTACAGGGTGTTTGAGAAACGAATGACCGAGACACAGTCTTTCAGAAACATTAACTCTCTACTCCGGGCAGACCATACCAAACCTACAAACCCACTACCTGCTGATCCACCTCTTCAAGAGCTTCACGTAATTTACTCAACTATGCTAGAGCCCATAATAGCTTGTGGCTACACACGGAAGTTTCTAGCATGAATAATCTCAGTTTCCTTTGAGCCTGGGTGGCAGTCCATAGGAAGATCACACGGGTACTCCGGGATTTCCAAAAATACAGACAACACTGGGTACTCCAGGTGCCTCAATCCACCCAGATGTGTATTTAAGTTGCCACCTTAAGTTGAACCATTAATTAACAATCTCACATCTGTCATGAATTTCACTCACCCAAACCACGTCTACGAGCATAACATAGCAATATAAGCAACGCGTAGAAGTAACTCCCAAGGATTTGAATGTAACAGGGCACTAGGTTCTACCTCATCAACTACTTCCCAACCCACATGTTAATGACATCCTAACCATGCAATGTTTGAGGATTGGAACTAATGCATAAAAACTGGGTGAGAAAGGGTATGATCAAAGTGTTACTTGCCTTGCTGACGATCCGCGTGACCTAGAGACTCCAAATAACACGCTTCGCACTCCGGAAATTCTATCGCAAACAAACAATAGCATACATAAGCAATCAAACTAAGAAACACGGGTAAACTCAAATAAGAAGATCTAACCAGAAAGTTGAACTTAAAAACTCCGGTTTGCAAAAAGAATCAAATCAAACAGAGCAACGAAACTCAAACGGCGAAAGAAACAAGATATGTTTACTAATCTGGACCTAGGTCAGATTTTACAGTAGCAAAAACTTGTGTAAGTTGGTTAAGCGGAAAGAGGGTCTCGAGATGAAGGTCTAGGCGCTTGAATCGCCTGATTCCGACTAACGAGCGAAAAGAAAAACTAAAACGAAAATCGGATTAGAAATCGCGATCAGAAATAATCGCGGATTAATCTGATAAAAGAAAACTAACGAATAGGCTAACGAACGAGCGTCCGTTATCTGCAACTAACGGGCGAAAACCGTTCGTTAAAACGAACGTCCAGACGAACGTCCGCTAAAAAGAAAAACTGAAAAGAAAAACCGGCGAACCGAAAAAAAACACGACTAGGGTTTTCTAACGAAAACCGATCCGGTTTTCTAAAAAAACGAACGGCGCTAACCTTGGCGAGGTCCGGCACGGAGGGGCTCCGGCGAGGGGCGGCGTGGCGCGGGGCGACGACGGTGCAGACAGCGGGCGGCGGCGGCGGCTCCGGCGAGGGCGGCGCGACAGCAGGTGGCGGCGGCGAGGCGGCGTGGCGGCTCGACAGCGGCAGCGAGCGGCGGTGGCTTGCGGCGGGGTGGGGCTCCAAGGCGGCAGGGGTGCGGCTTATAAAGGAAGGGGGAGAGGTGCCTTGGGGGAGGGGCAAGGCGGCAGCGGAGTCCGGCTCGGACTCGTGTCCGAGTCGGCGGCGGCGGCGGCACGGTCTCCGCGCAGGAAACGACGGCGGGGAAGGTGGGTCCGCGGCTGGGCTTCGGCCCAGCTAGGCCTTGACGCATTTTTTTTAAATAATTCCGCCAAAATTCAGAAAAATCCTAGAAAATAAAATAAAATTCTAAAAATGCCAAAACAAATTTTCTCCGTCTAAATAAAATATTTAGAACGAGATTAACATTTTCTTGGCCCTAAAATGCAATTTTGAAAACGTGCAATTTTTCTAATGCAACCAAAAATGCAAATAAAAGCAAAATTGATTTTAATATTTTTCCTCCAATATCTCATTTATTTTGGAGAAGTCATATTATCTCCTCTCATATATTAATATGAAATATTTTCGGAGAGAAAAATAATTAAAACCAAAATCTTTGTTTCAATATTTGATAGAAATCAAATTTGAAAAACCGGGAAATTCCCCAACTCTCTCCGAGGGTCCTTGAGTTGCTTAGGATTTCGAGGATCGCGAGACGAAATGCAACAAGACATGATATGCAAGAATGATCTATGTATAACATTCCAAATTGAAAATTTGAGATGTTACAATTAATATACGGTCCAAGAAGACGCCATAATTGTAACATATACAGTAGATGCGCGTTTGCTCTCCGTGGTATCCGAGTAGTAGTTTGTGGGAAATAACCACATGCAGTAGCCAAACATGTCTGCGCAGAAGCTCTTTCCCCCGTGCTGCTTCTTCCTTTGACTCACCATGTCTCTGCACTCACTACTGGAAATTTCGTATATGCTGGGTGTCAGGGTCTTCGCCGAGAGCCAAAACACGGGCACTCGGCAAAGTAAGAGGCGCCGAGCGTGACTCTCGGCAGAAGGAGCATCTCGGCAAACACATGATATTGCCGAGAGTAGCCCTCGGCAAAAAAGGCAACACTCGGCAAAGGCACTATTTGCCGAGAGCCAAGTAGTGCCGCACAGCAACGTTATGCCATGTGGCACATCCGGCGCCGGTTAACGGCACGGCCAAGGTTTGACTTCTTTACCGAGAGCAGCTCTTGGAAAATTAACGACTGCCTATTTAGTTTCACCTCGCCTACCTCTTTACATTGCCCGATAGTCTAACAATTTAATTAAACTTTGGTGTTCATAATTAAGAATATGTATAAATTTTATGATCCAACCATACCTGTACCGAGAGTGCCTCTCGGTAAGGCAACAGTTGCCGAGAGTAGCTCTTGGTAAAGATAAGGCTACCATCAAACTTTAGTCCCACCTCGCCTAGAGACAAGCAACATAATCTGTTTAAATAGTGGGATAGTCCAGATGCAGAAAGTTTCGGTATTCATTACACTCTTATTAAGGAGATGGACCATCACTTCGAAAGTTCACCTGTTTCACGCAGAGAAGATTCAAAGTGATAGGCCATCTTCTTAATGGTGGATGTCGGCGTTTTTTTATTAATTTAACTATTATTATTTTTGAGAAATTTATTGCAGGTTTGTGCAGGAAGTGTGGGTCATGTTGCTATGTTGGCCTCGAAACTTCCCGATCTCTAAAAGGAGGCAATCGCATGACACGTGTCACACCCCCGCATTTTTCGGGCACACGTGCAATATTCGAGAAATTTATTGCTCTACTAGGGTTCCATAGCCGAAAATTGCAGATCAGCAAGGCGGCACATGAAATCATGCCCGGTAGCGGCATGGGAAATCCTTTGTGATGTTCTTGTGGCATGCCTAGGTCTTGCACAGACGAGGGAGGGGCATGCCCTGCCACCAGGTTACTGAAAGTACCTCGGTGTCATTCTTAATGCAACCGTTGAAATCCTCAGAAAATCGTACGATGGTAGGATTGCTCGGGACTGGCATGGTGTCATCACATGGCCCCTGTAGAGTGTGGTAAATTTTAGGCGCGTTTCGAGCAAGCCTCCCCTGAGGCCGCTTGTAAACCGCACTGTCTACGAGCTAGTCTATGGGTATTGAGAGGGAACGTGTCCGGTTTGTGCAGGAAGTGCGGGTCCTGTTGCTCTATTGGCCTCGAAACTTCTCGTGTTCTCAAAGGAGGCAATCACATCACACGTGCCACGCCCCCGCATTTTTTGGACCCACATGCAATATTCGAGACATTTATTGCACCACTAGGGTTTCACTGCTGGAAATTGAAGATCTGCAAGGCGGCACATGAAGTCGTGCCGGCTAAGGGCATTGGAAATCCTTTGTGATGTCCTTGCGGCATGCCTAGGCCCTGCACAGACGAGGGGGAGGCATGCCCTGCCACCGGGTTACCGAAAGTATCTCAGTGGCATGCCTGATGCAACCGTTGAAATCCTCGGAAAATCCTATGATGGTAGGATTGCTCGGGATCTGGCACAGTGTCATCACATGGCCCCTATAGGGTGTGGTAAATTTTTGGGCGTGTTTCGAGTAAACCTCCCGTGAGGCCGCTTGTAAACTGCATAGTTTGCGAGCTAGTCTGTGGGTATCGAGAGGGAGCGTGTCCGGTTTGTGCACGAAGTGCGGGTCATGTTGCTCCGTTGGCCTCGAAACTTCTCGTGCTCTCAAAGGAGGCAATCGCATCACACGTGCCACGCCCTTAAGGGAGTGAATTGTGGAGTAGTTATTAGATGATGGGTTGCAAGAGTCACAGAAGCTTAAATCCTAGTTTATACGTTATTCCGTAAGGGACTCATTTGGATTCATATGTTTAATGATATGGTTAGATTGTTATCTTAATTCTTCTTTCATAGTTGCGGATGCTTGCGAGGGGGTTAATCATAAGTGGGAGGCTTGTTCAAATAAGAATGGCACCCAAGCACCGGTCCACCCACATATCAAATTATCAAAGTAGTGAACGCGAATCAAACCAACATGATGAAAGTGACTCGATGAAATTCCCGTGTACCCTCAATAACGCTTTGCTTATTATAAGAGATCGTTCCGGCCTCTCCTTTGCCATCAAAAGTATTGGGCTACCTTGTTGCACTTGTTGTTACTATTGTTACTTGTTACAAATTATGTTGCTATCAAACTATCTGTTACCGGCAATTTCTGTGCTTGCAGAAATTACCTTGCTGAAAACCACTTGTCATTTCCTTCTGCTCCTCGTTAGGTTCGACACTCTTACTTATTGAAAAGACTACAATTGATCCCCTATACTTGTCGGTCATCAGCTGCTGATGCAGCTCTGGATGCTGGAGGGCGCGGTGGAGGCGATCGGCGACAAGGTCATCATGGACCCGCTAGACAACCGGACATTCGAGTGTGCCGACACCAAGTTGTTCGCCTGCTGGGTGTGGGTGTGCGACACTGCCTTATCCCCACCAAGCGCATCATCTGGAAGCTTGCGCGAGGAGCGAGCTGTAACATCCCGGATGTAATTTACCTTATCTGTACTCCAACTCTTGCCGTTTCCGGCACTAAGTTATTTCATTCCGTCGTTGTCGGGTTTTTGTCTCCGTGTGTGTTTGCTTTGTCATGCATCTCATATCATGTCATCATGTGCATTGCATTCGCATACGTGTTCGTCTCATGCATCCGAGCTTTTCCCCGTTGTCCGTTTTGCATTCCGGCGCTCCTATATCACCCGGTGTCCCTTTCTACCTCTTTTCATGTGCGGGTGTTAAACGTTTTCGAATTGGACCGATACTTGTCATGCGGCCTTGGTTTACTATCGGTAGACCGCCTGTCAAGTTTCGCGCCATTTGGACTCCGTTTGATACTCCAACGGTTAACCGAGGGACCGAAAAGGCCTCGTGTGTGTTGCAGCCCAACACCCTTCCAAACTGGCCCAAAACCCACCTAAACCCTCTCCATTATCTAGAGCGTTCGATCACGATCGCGTGGCCGCAAACCGCACTCCATTTGGAGCTTCCTAACTCCTCCTACCTATAAAACTAGGTCTCCTCCAAAAATTTTGGATCCAAAACCACCCTAACCTAGCTTCCCACCTCTTTAGCGCGCCGGACATTGTCCGTCGGCGCCGGACATTTCGCCGCGCCCTACCGCAGAGCGCCACGTGGCGGGCACGCCCACATCACCGTCGCCGGCCCGCCTGGGCCCGAGAGAAGCCCTCCCGGCCCGGCTCCTCCCTCGCGCCGCCCGCGCCTCCACTCTGCCCGTGCGCCGCCCGGGAGCCTCGCCGCCTTCGCCGCCCCATCCCGTCGCCGGCGAGCTCCGCCGCGACAAGCCTCCTCGTCGACCGCGCCGCTCGAGTCGGCCTCCTCGCCTACGAACGCCGACGACGCCGCCCCGCCCTACTCCGGCGAGGATCCGGCGCCCCCGGCCTCTCTCGCCTCGGATCCGCTCTTCTCCGGCGGTACTCCGGCAGCTACAGCAACTTCCGGCCGTCCTCGGGCCGTGTGCACACCGGATCCGATCTAGATCCGGACGAACCCTAACTTTTGGGTTGACTTCTACCCCTCTTAGTATTATTTTTTTGCTAACTTTGACCTGCCATAACTCTGCATCCGTAGCTCCGATTCGTGCGTGTAGCATATCAAAATGTTCGTCTCGATGAGTATATCATTTCATCTCATTGCATCATTTTCATTTGAGCTCATCTTGATGCCCGAAATGCTGTTGGAAGAGGGCTATGTGATGAATTTGTCAGATCTGTTTCAACAAATAGCCTTTTGTCATTTTTGCCATGATTAATGTGTGCATGCTATGATCCTGAGCTCTACATGTGTTTTGTTATATGCCATGCCATCTTTACAGGGGTGTATGCCATGTATTTTTGTGATATTTGTGGTGACTAGCACAAGCTTGCAAAGTAGCGTAATCGTTGATGCTGATTTCAGGGACTTAGAATTTCACTAAGTCCTTGTCCTGATTTTGTTGTTATGCCATATGTTCATGTTGTTTCCTAGTGATCCATGCCTCTTTTTTAGGATGATCAGTAAGGATTTTTTGTTAACATTGTGGTGCTCTATTCATCCATATCTTTGTTTCATTTGTGGAGTACCCTAACTTGATTCAATCGAGCTCTACTTTTGCTATAAAATGATCCTGGCAGATTGTTGACATGTTTATCGATTTTGCCGAGGATGTTGCTATTGATCCGTGCATGTTATCTTATTGTTGTTGCCATGTATAGCTCCTATGCCATGTCTTCTTGATGGGTGTATGCTTAGTTTGTCATGCAATGCTCTGTAGTGAGTGCATCGAGCTCGTAAACATGTCTACTCGTTAACTGTATTGCATGCTCCAGTTTTTCACCAAGTCTGAATTTGTTTGTGTTTTTGCTATGTTCACATGCTTGCAATTGTATTTTCTGATCCCTTTTGGCTCAAGGTCATTAAGGGACTTTTGTTAAGTGCTTTGAGTAGCTTCATGCCATGCCTTGCTTTGCCATGTTAAGTTCTTGTAGCATGTAGTTTGCATGCTCTAAAGTGTGCTTCCTGATGATAAATTCCAGACTTGTGTTAATTTCACTAAGTCTGAAACTTGTTGTCATTTGCACTTTTACCATGCTTGTTTGAACCTGTTAATGGATGAATTAGCCGTAGCTCACTGTTCATCTTTTGTCAAGCATCATGAGTGGATCCCTGCCATGTATTTTGTTGTCATGTTTGAGTGCTGTAGCATATTTATCTTGTTGCATTTAGATGGTTACTTGCTGATTATTGTAGACCGGTGCCATATTTGTTTTGCTTGCCATTTTCAAACCGTGCATCCGATTCCGGTGATCTTTATATTGATTTCAACCGAAATCACCTCACCTTTCCAGTGGCACTCTTGGATTTCCAAGTTGAGGTCAGGTTCAATCATTCCTTTGTAAATCTTGCATATGCATCACATATCGCATCCCGCATATCATACCATGTTGCATCATATTGCTTGAGCATTGCGCGTGGTTGATTGTGCTCATTTTGCTTGTTGTTCTTGTTTGGGTAGAGCCGGGAGACAAGTTCGTGAACGAGGAGCCCGTTGAGTTCGCTTACGAGGATCAAGTCAACTCGGAGAATTTTGCAGGCAAGATGACCATACCCTCGAAATCACTTCTATCTTTGCTTGCTAGATGCTCGCTCTTTTGCTATGCCCATGCTACTATACCTACCACTTTCTTATCATGCCTCCCACATTGCCATGTCAAACTTCTAACCCACCATGTCCTAGCAAACCGTTGTTTGGCTATGTTACCGCTTTGCTCAGCCCCTCTTATAGCGTTGCTAGTTGCAGGTGAAGATTGGAGATCGTTCCTTGTTGGAACATCGTTTATTGTTGGGATATCACAATATTATCTTGTTTATCTTAATGCACCTATATACTTGGTAAAGGGTGGAAGGCTCGGCCTTTTGCTTAGTGTTTTGTTCCACTCTTGCCGCCCTAGTTTCCGTCATATCGGTGTTATATTCCCGGATTTTGCGTTCCTTACACGGTTGGGTTATAATGGAAACCCCTTGACAGTTCGCCTTGAATAAAACTCCTCCAGCAATGCCCAACCTTGGTTTTACTATTTGCCGCCTAGCCTCTTTTTCCCTTGGGTTTCCGGAGCCCGAGAGTCTTCTTTATTTAAACCCCCCGGGCCAGTGCTCCTCTGAGTGTTGGTCCACCTCGTCAGCCGCCGGTGTCCACCAGGGGCAACTCTGGGCTGGCCTACCGGAAGTTTGGACAATCTGAGTGTGCCCTGAGAACGAGATATGTGCAGCTCCTATCAGGATTTGTCGGCACATTCGGGCGGTGTTGCTGGACTTGTTTTACCATTTTTCAATGATGTCTTGTAACCGGGATGCCGAATCTGATCGGATTGTCTTGGGAGAAGGAATATCTTTCGTTGACCATGAGAGCTTGTGATGGGCTAAGTTGGGACTCCCCTGCAGGGTTTTGAACTTCCGAAAGCCGTGCCCGCGGTTATGGGTAGATGGGAATTTGTTAATGTCCAGTTGTAGATAACCTGAAACTTAACTTAAATAAAATGCACCAACCGCGTGTGTAACCGTGATGGTCTCTTCTCGGCGGAGTCCGGGAAGTGAACACGGTGTTGGAGTAATGCTTGACGTACGTTGTTCTAGGATCACTTCTTGATCATAGTTGTTCATACGTGCTTTGCCTTCTCTTCTCGCTCTCTTTTGCGAATAGGTTAGCCACCATATATGCTAGTCGCTTGCTGCAGCTCCACATCATACCTTTGCCTTACCTATAAGCTTAAATAGTCTTGACCGCGAGGGTGCGAGATTGCTGAGTCTCCGTGACTCACAGTTTACTTCCAAACCAGATGCAGGGACCGATGATACCGCTTCAGACGATGCGCAGCTCAAGTGGGAGTTCGATGAAGACTCTCGCCGTTACTATGTGTCTTTCCTAGATGATCAGTAGTGGTGCCCAGTTGGGGCGATCGGGACTTTGTCGCATGTGGGGTTTATCTTTATTTTGGTACCGTAGTCGGACCATGAGTGTATTGGATGATTCTAATGTTATTCATGTATTTGTGTGTCATGGCGAGTGTAAGCCAACTATGTATCATTTTCCCCTTTTATTTATTTACATGAGTTGTTGTGAAGATTACCTTACTTGCGACATTGCTTTCAATGCGGTTATGCCTCTAAGTCGTGCTTCGACACGTAGGAGATATAGCCGCATCGAGGGCGTTACATGAGCCGCGTCGAGGAGATGTTGGGCTACTCATCTCCGAGCCGCGTGGTGGCGCCTCCCCCTGAGATGCCGCAGTACAATCTCTTGCTGCACGTGGACCGCATCGAAGATTTTTCCTAGACACCGTCTGAGCACTATGGAAATCAAGATTTTTATTACCTTCCGATTTTTTCAACGACTTCACAAATGTTTGTCACCTTGGGTAGATGCCATCCGCAAGATAGTAGCCATAGTTGTATGTATGACCATTTGCTACAAACTCCACCGGTGTAGCTTCAACATTTGCAATCTTATTCATGAGTGGTGACCGATTAAGAACATTGATGTCATTCAAAGATCCAGGCATTCTAAAAAAGCATGAAAAATCCAAGTCTCCTGATCGGCCACTGCTTCAAGGATTATAGTGAAACCCTTTTTCTGGCCGTGAAATTGTCCATGCCATACCTTAGGACGGTTCTTTCAACTCCAATGTACGCAATCTATTGATCCAAGCATACCTGGGAACCCGCGAGCTTTGTTTATCTCCAAAAGCTTTGTGGTGTCTTTAGCATTGGAAGCTCTCAAATACTCCGAACCAAACACTTGCACAATTCCGACTGTGAAGCGCTTGACACACATGATGGCTTGACTCTCACCCATGGCCAAGTGGTCATCAACTAGATCAGCCGGAATACTGTATGCCAACATACGCAAAGCGGCTGTCACCTTTTGAAAGGTGGTATACCCGAGTTCTCCGGCGCATTCCTCCTTTGCTGAAAAAATCAATCATGACTCGCCAATTTCTCTGCAATGCGTTTGAACAACTTGATGCTCATCCTAAAACGGCGCCGAAAGTACGACTCGGGGTATGTGGGATTCTCCACAAAATAGTGCCTCATCAATCTGTTGTCGACATTTTCTGACGACCGATAATCGAACCACCGTGCTTCGGCTTTTTATGACGTGCATTGCTAGGATCATTGCGAGGTCCTCCTTCTCTTGAATATCAAATTCTTCGTCAATAAAAAGCCGTTTTCTCCAGCGCGTTGTTGAGATTGCGCGTCTGTTGAAGATGCTCTAAACCACCTTACCACGGACCAGAATTCTCTACCGTAAGGCAGGGTGCCGTTCGACCACTGACATGTGGGCCAGGTTTGGGCCCACATGTCAGTGGCCCAACGGTACACACCGTACGTCAGAGGAGCTCCTTCCCCTTATTACGGGGTCACATTCATGCAAACGATACAGCCGCTGCCCTCCTCTTCTTCCCAAATCCTAGTCACGGACTCCCGGCGAGCCACAACGACGGCAGTCGATCGGCTCACAGGGGCGGCGCTAGGGATATTCTTGGATTTTTCATGTGAATACACATGATTTTTACAAAAACATTGTTGATTTTGATAAAACAGTGACAATTTTTGAAAAATAACAATGATTTTGGTAAAATAAATACCCTGTTGCAAATTTCTGGAGCAGCCACTGTCGCCTCAAGGCACCGATCTGATTTTGGCAAAATGAATACCTGTTGCAAATTTCTGAAGCCGCCACTGTCGCCTCAAGGCACCGATCCGCGAGCCCTTAGTATGCGATGACGTCAGGAGGAGGAGGAGGCGAGCATGGCTGCACGGAGCAGGGCCACCTGCCGGCGACCGACCGCCGTGGCCGCGACGAGGACGCCCCTCCCCATTCCGCGCCGCCATTCCCCTTCCCCGAAGCAGCGCTCGAGGTATGTGCCCCTCCTCTTTCTTTCCTCCAATCCGGAGTCCAACAAAGGGAGCCGAAACGAACCGTCTCTTCCGTTGCAGACGAAGAAGAAGCAGAAGCTGGTGCAGCAGCCCTCGCTGGAGATCCCCGACAGTGCGCTCGTCGAGATCCTGTCGCGGGTGCCCTACAGGTCGCTCTGCCGCTTCAAGTGCGTGTCCAAGCCATGGCTCGCCCTCTGTTCCGACCCGGACATCCGCAGGAGGTGCCCGCAGACCCTGTCCGGCTTCTTCTACAACCGGAGCGGCTGCGGCCTCAGCTTCCGCAATCTGTCCGGGAGAGGCCCCCCTCTGGTCGACCCTTCGCTCCCGTTCCTACGAGGGCGCTACGGGCGCGTCGAGATCCAGCAGTGCTGCGGCGGCCTCCTCCTCTGCAGATACTGGGACTCGTACAAAGGGCGGAACAAGAAGAAATTCGGGTACGCTGTGTGCAATCCTGCCACCGGGGAATGGACTGTGCTGACCCTCATTGTTTTGCCGGACCCGGTGGACGGCGTTCCTGTGATCTACAATGTGAACGATCTCTTCCTGGGGTTCGACGCCGCCGTTCCGTCCCGCTTCGTGGTGTTTGCGCCCCTGAGCAATTCTTTCGGCGAGTTCGCGCAGGTGGCCATCTTCTCATCGGAGACTAGGCGGTGGGCTTCCGTGGAGAGCGAGTGGCCTTACAAAACCGTTCTTCTTGGTGGTACGGCTTGTGCCTACCTGAATGGCACAATGCATCTGACTACCCATAGTGGTACAATAGTCAGTGTCGACGCGGAGGGGGAGACTTGGAGGGAAATTGAGGATGGCATGGAGGAGTACCGTGAGGTTGTTTCTATTGGGCATTCTCAGGGCAGCTTGCATGCTTGGCTGATAGATAATGATAAGGATCCCGAACTCTGTGTTTGGGTTCTTGAAGATTATGGTAGTGGAAAGTGGACCCTGAAGCACACTGTTGAGATATCGGAACTTTTCGGGAGGCAGCCGGACAAAGACGAAGCGTGTTATAGCATGCTTGCAATCCATCCAGATTGTAATTTGGTTTTCCTCACCGACAACAAGAAGATGACAGTGTCGTATGATATGGATACTCGGAAAGTTGATGTTATCTGCACTTCTGGAGAATTACTGGTTGGTGCACCTTATGTTCCTTGTTTTGTGGAAATGTCGGCAGGTGGTCACTGAGAGTCGCTGCTGCTTTCATGTACTTGAAGTGGAAGTACTTCACAAATACCAGTTGTTGGGTATGAGCCTAAGTGTCTTGTTTTGTGGACTGGCTTGGAAATGTCTCAGGCTCTTAGCTCCTATGTCTACTTCAGTTTGTTCTTCCTATCTGTCTGTGTTCAGAACTTCAGATGTGTGCCATTTGTGGCTTTGAACATCACTGGTTAGCCATACAGAATTTCTGTGGAACCGTCTGATGGGTCATTATCGAGGTCACTTTGTTAGCTCCTCACGTGGGCTAAATTTGACATCTTATCTATCTGAATCTCATTTCAATTGTCTTTAATATGCAACTCGTTATCCATTGTTTTAAGTAATTATTAAGGTCATGATATTTCTTCTGCGTTTGGAAACATCACTCTCTTGTCTGTTTTTTGTTTTGAAATTTTTAATCTTTATCAGTGATGTGATATTGTGCCCTGACCTTTCTGTATTATGCATAGAAGGTAAGGTAAGGAAATCCGCTTGGTGACAATCATTATGCAGCTGAATAGAGCTACAGTAGATGGTTATTTCTCACTTTTCTTAGTAGAACAGAATAATTGTTGGGGCAGAGAACAGAATGTCTGAGGAACCTTCTGATGGGTCATTTCTCAATGATTATTTTCTTATTGGGTTTTGACAGATGGTATTATAATTGGGGAATCTTCTTGTCCATTATCTAGCATACTTAATATCCTTCTGTAATCCTCTGAGTCACTGTAACTTCAAGATCCCAGCAAGTTAACTATCTCTTCTTGGATTAGGAAGCTGCATATGTAGCACCGGTACTATCTTCTTTTTAGGCAAACACACCTTTACTACCTGCAGCTCTAGTATGCATTGGACACCTTAAAAGTATTTTAACATAAGTTGTAACCTGGTGTTTATTGTCATTCAAAATGAAAAAGATAGAAAAGCGTCCTACAATTATTATTATTTTGAAACCAGGCAAAAGATTTGCCATTTTCATTAAATAAGAGAGGAGGTTCAGACATATGTCGCAACGCGACCAAAAGAAAAGAGTAACGATGTAACCGCCTCACCGCCTTTTGCCACCAAACTACAAATTTATTTTCAGTTGATCATTTAAGCCATGCAACGATGTTCTTTTCCTTGAACGAAATCTGAGAAATTAAATTACAATGTGGCTTTCTCTATATCATCCAAAGAAATAGCAAGCATGCTGAGCAAGAGCTGAGTGTGATTGACTCCATGCTAACACGGGGAGATCAATTGCCAGGTCTAAATCCAGGGATAAACAAGCCTCTCCTCTTTTTTCTTGAACTACACAAATTATCACATTTTCCGGTAAACCACCCTTTCAGAACCAGGCTATAGATTGCAGAACTGTTTTGTGTCCCGTGTTTCTGAATATTTTTGACACAACTCACATGTATAGGGAACTCTAACCTGCAAATTATATCAAATGATATGATCATCTGCATCTTGTATCGTGTCTTCTTTCAGTAGGACACATATTTTCCGTAATTTTCTGGAATTCTCAAATTGTCCATGACCTAGGGAGTCTTATGGGTGGTCTAGAGAGCTGGAGTAGGAACAAGAGGGAACTGTGGTTGGACGGGAGTACATGTTAAAAAAAAAACAAGACTTTGCCCGAAAAGGGCCGGCACTGGCACAACGGCCCAGTGCGGCTTTTGGAGCTTTTCATTTTGAATGACAATAAACAGGGAGCAACTAGTTAACGAGTGCTCCTTCGGGACTCTCGCAACGATCAGCGCCACTTGACGCGCTCTCAGCCATTCGCCATGTGTCCTGCTCTGGACGCTCCCTTTGGATTTTATTTTTTTTATTTTTCCGCACGCGTTTTCGGCTTTTTAAACGGTTTTTTTTCTGGGTTTTTTCGACGTTTTGGTTTCCTCCGGTCTTTCTTGGCTTTTCGATCAAAAAAAATTTCCCGCGAAAAAACGCATTTTCTTTTTTTTTCCTTTCGCGAAAGTCGCGGTTTTTTTTCCGCGAGAGGCATGGTTGTGCTTTATCGAGAGTCACGGTCGTGCCTTTCGGAAACGAAAAAAAACGCGTTTTCTGTTTTTTTCTTTCGCGAGAGTCACGGTTTTGCTTCCGCGAGAGGCACGGTTGTGCTTTCGCGAGAGTCACGGCCGTGCCTCTCAGAAAGGGAAAAACAAAACGTATTTTCTTTTTTTTTCTTTCGTGAGAGTTACGGTTTTGCTTCTGCGAAAGGCACGGTTGTGCTTACGCGAAAGTCACAGTCATGCCTCTCGGAAAGGGAAAAAAATACGCGTTTTTTGTTTTTTTTTCTTTTGCGAGAGTCACGGTTTTGCTTTCACGAGAGGCACGGTTGTGCTTTCGCGAGAGTCACTCCCGTGCCTCTCGGAAACGAAAAAAAACATGTTTTTTATTTTTTTTCTTCCACGAGAGTCACGATTTTGCTTCCACGAGAGGCACGGTTGTAATTTTGCGAGAGGCACGGACATGCCTCTTTCGGAAAGGGAAAAAAACTGTGCTCCCGGTTCGGTTTTTTCGCCCGGTTTTTTTGTCTGTTTTTTCGTGAAAAAAAAAGTTCGTCAAAACCTATCAACATGAGATCTAGTTTTGAAGATCTCAACGCGAGGAATCCAATGGTGAAAACGGTTCGAGATTTGTATACACGGTTTAAGAGATAAAACGTTTTGAATAAACAGATCTACAAAAAAAGGAAAACTCCCAGGTTGCGACAAGTGGCATGCTGCATGTGCGCTATTTGTCGCGACCCGAGAAAATGAAGTGTTCTTTGCAACGAGTACTTCTTAATTAGTAATTTCGCAATAAACATGAGGATTGTGCCTCCGGTCCTCTCGGGTGGGCCGGCATTTCCGTAATCGTGACCTCCAAAACGTAACCAAACGACATGGAAAACACGATTCTGCCTCCGGCACCCGATAAAGATATTTTTCCTTTCCGGCGTGGAAATGCTCTTTTCCATCTACAGTACAAAACAAGAAAACAAAACGTAATTTTCAGTGCTGTGCCGACCTGAAGCAGCCAGCCAGCCAGCCAGGATCCACAAATGTTACATCACGGGATAAACGCTAGCTAGCTAGCCAGTGCTGCTTCTCGCCACGTCTCTGTGCCTGCCCGATATTTTTTCCCTTTCACGAAAGAGAAAATATCGCCCGTGCATGCGCTTTTATCCCGGGCTCCTGACACATAGGCAGGATTTATCTCTCGGCTTCCATTTTCGAAACGCGGCAAAGATCTTCGCCAGCCTTTAATCTGCGCCTGCCCAGAAGAACATATATCCGCACAGCGCGCCGTGCTAGCTAGCAAGCATTCCTGGCTCTCCCGTCAAGCACCACGCACGCACATCGCCAGGCTCAGGGCTCCTGCTGGCTTGCTCCCGGCCGAGCGCTCAGGAGGGAGGAGGCGATGGCGGCCGTGTTGGACGCGTGGCGCAGCAAGAGCGCGGCCATCACGTCGTGGTGCGTGTCGGCGCTGTGGAGCGGGCTCAGGCGAAGGCACCGGCGGACGGCGTACGCCCTCGGAGCCGGTGGGCTCAAGCTCAGCTACGACGCGCTCAGCTACGCCCAGAACTTCGACGACGGGAGCTGCCCCGGCGAGTGCGAGCCCGACTTTACGGCCAGGTTCGCGCCCGCTGGAGCGCGGAGGCCGTCGATCACTTGCTGTCCTTAGGAGAGCTAGCTCATCGCTGTTTGTAGTTCCGGCCCGGCGTGTGTGGTGGTGGTGGTATTGTTGTCACCTTCAAAGTATGTCTCTCTCGCGTGCGTGTCTAGTTACTCTTGGTAGTAATCGAGGTCATGCTAGGTCTATATATCTTGGCTGGATGGGTGTGGGTGTGCGTGTGCAAGTATTTAGAGTGGAGGAACCAATATTGTTTGGATTATGTGGACCGATAAGCTCAAAGTTACTGTGCATACTGCTTTTCACTATATTTTAGCTAATGTAGTTCACGTGGCGTCTGGGGTCAGCTTTTGTCTCATTTGTATATATGGTGACCCCTATCATAAGCAGACTAATATCATCTGAGACCAAGTAGCGTCTTTTGTTTATGATAACCTAAGTAAGCCCATGATTTGTATGGGAGACTTGAATGATATCCTGTATGAAGTCGACGGTTGTAATGGCAATATCAACTACTACCGTATGCATGCCTTTCGTTCTATTGTCAAGAACTGTGGCCTTTTCGATATTGGTTATAGTGGTCCTGCTTACACTTGGAGTGGTAGACAAAATACTTCCAAGCCTATTCATCGTCGTCTAGATCGTTGTTTGGTTAATTCTGATTGGTGCGCTCACTTTCCTAACACTAAAGTGCTCAATCTCCCCATTATTCTTAGTGACCATGCGCCTATTTTGATTTCCACTGATAGTCACTTTGTCAAGCCTAAGCAGTCTTTCAAATTTGAAAATTGGTGGCTTTCTGAAGATGACTTCAATTCTTTTGCTAAAAATGCCTGGAAAGCTACTACTCTTAACTCTTTTATAGCTAAATCAACTTCATTGGCAAATACTCTAAAGGCATGGTGTAAAAAAAAGAAGCCTTTACAGCAGACTCTCAGTATGTTAGAGGCCAAAATCAATGATTTGCAGAAATTGCCTCTTCACCATCAGAGTCAAGACTTGGAGCAATCCCTCATTGCCAGGTACGAGTTTACTCTCAATCAACTGAATCAATATTACAGACAACGTGGCAAAAAAAATTGGGTGTCCAAAGGTGATAGAAACACTAAGTTTTTCCATCAGGCTGTTATCAAGCGTAGAAAAAGAAATACAATCTGTTCTGTTAAAGATGAGAATAATGTGCTCCATTATAAACCTGCTGCTATCATGCAAACTTTTGTTAATTATTTCAGATTCATTTTCTCCTCTCCTAATGATGTGGTGTGCAGGCCTTTTCCTCAACTCAACTCCTTTGAACATAATGATGACTTCACCTATTCCGTTCCTGATAAATCTGAAAATTTTCAGATTCTTAAGGATATGAAACTAAATGCTTCACCAGGTCCTGATGGCTTCAATGTGGAGTTTTATCTAGCAACTTGGGACTGGATTGGTGATGACGTAACGCAGTTGGTGTCTTCTTTCTATGCCACAGGTATTCTGCCTCCACACATTAATGACACTAACATTGCTCTCATTCCTAAGAAGTTAGTCTCTCTTGTTCCCATGGATTATAGACCAATTAGCCTTTGCAATGTCATTTATAAAATTATTGCTAAATCTCTGGCAAACAGACTTAAGCCCCATCTTCCAGATTATGTTGATCCAGCTCAACAAGCTTTTATTGAGGGTAGACGGATTACTGACAACATTATTGTTGCTCAAGAAATTTCTCACTCTTTTACTCTTAGGTCTTGGAAACACAATGCCTTCATGCTAAAGATAGATCTGGCTAAAGCTTTTGACCGTCTAGAATGGAACTTCATTGTCTCGGCTCTTTCTCGTAAAGGGCTACATGGTCATTTCATCAATCTTGTGCATGCTTGCATTTCCTCACCCATTTTCTCTGTCCTCATTAATGGTCAGCCGTCTCCCAAATTTAAGTCTCACAGAGGTATCAGACAGGGTTGTCCCATGTCTCCTTACCTTTTTGTTCTTGCCATCAATGAACTTTCTATCATGCTTAATGAAGCTGCTCAGGACAATCATTTGCAAGGCATTTCTCTAGGCCCAAATTGCCCTCCTATTCATTCTCTCCTTTTTGCAGATGACCTTTTAGTCTGTGGTCAGGCTACTACACAGGAGGCTCAGACTATGTCAGATTTGATTCAGCACTTTTGTTCCCTTTCCGGTCAAACTCCTAATTGGGACAAATCTGCTATTCTGTTTAGCACTCATACTCCTCAAAATGTTATTACTAATATTAAACAAATTTTCCGAGTTGCTAATCTTGATGATAGATTCATCCACCTTGGTCATCCTTTGATTTTACCTGCTAAAAATAGAGCCTCTGCTTACAACTTTGTGATTGACAAGTTCTCTAACAAGCTGCCTTCTTACAAAGCTAATATGCTCTCCCATGCAGCTCGTCTGGAACTTATTAGGTCTGTTTTTTCTGCCATTCCGGTCTATTACATGGCAAACATTTTGTTCTCCAAAAAGCTTATTGCTAAGCTCACAGCTATCATTAGAACTTTTTGGTGGACAGGTATTAGGGAAGATGGCTCAAGGAAAGGACTATGTCTCAGAGCTTGGAAAGATATAGCAAATTCAAAAGAAGAAGGAGGTCTAGGGATTAGAAATCTTAAAGCCATCAATGAAAGTCTCATCATTGCGGCAGCTTGGAGGTTAGCAAACAACCCCTCTTCTCACTTATACTGTATTCTTCGGGCTAAGTATTTCCCTACTACTACAATCTGGAGGGCAACTTCTTCTCCTCCTAAGTCTGGTTTTTGGGCTTCAATTTTAAAAATGCTTCCCAGGCTTACTCAGCATGCCTTCTATCAGCTTACTAAAGGCAACATTTCTTTATGGAGCATGCCTTGGTGTCCTCTTTGGAGATCTATTCATGATTTTCTTATTCCTCAAACCACAGGATTTGTTTATCCTTCTTTGGTTAATGACCTGTGGCTCCCAGGACAGAAAGCTTGGAACCATGACCTTATTTTTAATCTGTTTGATCAAACTTTTGCTTCTCAAGTGGTTGCTATAGACATTATTCACGACGACATCGACGATCCTCTTTGCTGGCCTTTGGCCACTAATGACTTTTGTTCTCCTAAATCTGCTTACAAGCTTTGTTTGCAGGAGATACACAACAATTCTGTTACAGCTCCAATGCAGGTGTCCTCGGAGGTCAAGAACTTGCTTACGACTATTTGGCGTGATAAAAACCTATTGCCAAAGGTTCAAACTTTCGCTTGGAGACTATTGAGAAGAGCTCTGCCAACAGGTATGAGAGCAGGTCGTTTTTCTGTTCATATTTCTCAGATTTGCTCCAGATGTGGCATGCAGGAGGATGATTTGCATCTTTTTTTCCTTTGTGACTTTGCTAGGGCAGCCTGGTTCTCTAAGCCCTGGTTTATTAGATCACATGCTATAGTTCAGGGCCTCAATTCTGTGCATTTGGTTATTGCTCGTCTTCTCTCCTTTAATCACCCTCATGCTTCTTTAAAAAATATTCTTAATTTCTTATGGTGCATGTGGAAAATTAGAAACGACTTCCTGTTTGAGCGTAAGAAGCACCAACCTTACCAGGTTCATATTTTAGCTGCTGCCTTGGATCATTACTTGCAAAATGATTCCCTGCTAGATTTGAGCAAACCTAATAACCTCAACAACCAGAATGTGTTGCAACATTTGCCCCCTCAAGGTAGCACCATTAAGTCTGTTATGCTCCTGAAAGGTCCAAAAATCTACACTGATGCTGCTTTTAAAACTAAAAAAGCTTCAGGCATTTACTATGGGCAGCCTCGAACAGGCATTGGGGTGTATTTCTGTCTTCCTTTATCCCAAGGAGAAATAAACATTCAGGTCCAAGCCTCAGCTCTGCCAACAACAAGTCCTCTCCATGCAGAAGTGCTTGCACTGGAGTTTGCATCACATCTGACGAACATTCTGCAGATTCAACATCCTGTCTTCTTAACAGATTGTCTTACACTTGCTTCTGTGATTGCTGCCAGGAACTTCTTGCATTCTGCTGCGCCCTGGAATATTAGGAAAAATCTAGCTGATATTCTCAACTTAACGTCTCATATGCAGGCTCAAATTTTTCATATTTCTAGGAATAACAATGGGGTGGCTCATAATCTTGCAAAGCAGGTCTTTCAGAACAACTACGGAGCGCTTATGGACTGTTCCCATAATTCCCATACAAATGCTCCTTGCCCTGTTATTTCTTCCTTGCAGAACATTGCTCTTTCAGGTTTTCATCTACATAAGGTGTACTGCTTCTAATATCCTGTACTAATTTTGCAGATTAAAATCTCTATGACTTTTCTTTCCAAAAGATATTCTCAGGATACTATCACATTTAACAGGACGAGGATTCGCTATTTCTCCGAGAGATCACTTGTCACTCTGCGCTACATGTGCTTCCTTCTGATCAGATGGTCTCTATGTGAAGGACTTTATGTATCTTTAGCACTCCCTATGTTTCTTCTTTTCTTTCTAAGCTAGTAGATGTTCATCTGGTTGATCTCCTTTCAACCTATCTTTGCTTCTTCCTCCAGCAACTCTGTTTTGGCTGTTCTCCTCTTCTAATCTTTAGGCCAATGTAATATCTCCTGTACTATGGTCAATGCTGGAAATGAAATTGGGCACCCTCTGGGTGCCTTGCTTTGTTCAAAAAAAAATTGTTTGCTGGATGGCAGTACATGCATGAGATTTTTTTTAGGAAAGTACATGCATGAGATTAATTTGGGAATATGGTGCTGCGGCTGCATGTTTAACCTCCGAGAAGCAGCTGAGGAAGGCCATGTTTGGTTCATAAGTTCTAGGATTTTTTTAGGCCCAACTAAAAAGTCGTTAGTCCCTAAAAAATCCCTACCTGTTTGGTATATGGGACTAAATATAGACTAAAAGACCATGTTATAACTAAAAGTCTCAAAAAGACTCTTCTTGAGGGTCTTCTTTCATAAGTCTTAAATGCCCACTTTAAGTCCCTGTAAGTCCCTCATGTTTCACCCGTAAAAAAACCTTCTTATTTGGTTTAGATGGGACTAAAAGAGACTTTTTTAAGTCCCTACATCAATAAGTCTCTGTAAACAAACACCCCTAACACAAGAAGAAAGTGTAAGATTATTGATGATTGATACAGTTCGCGGCAAGGATGAAGAATATATCGCTGCCAATGACAGCTTTCTAAACGATTTAACTGGGTCAGCTATCCAAATCATTTGAAGCAGATGCATTGGGAGATCTTTCTGTAGCTTTTCCTCCCCTATCCCTTAGCGGCTAGGATAAACTCTTCCCTCCACACTTCAGCAGCGAGCCTGTCGATTCACCTCCTCTCTGCCTACTGCTTCGGCGGCCAATGGCTGGGAGAGAATCCCGGTGCCTTCACTCTGGCTAGTAGTTTAGATTAGGATTCTTTAGTTCTCGTAGGAGCGGTGCTCGGGCGGAGGGCGGAGATTCTTCTTCAAGTTTGTCTTTCGGGTTTGGATCCTTTCGTCTGGACATAGTCGACGGAGCTCTGGTGTAGATTTCTACCGTTTTCTTGGCACAGTTAGGTTAGGGTTTGTTGCCGTGTGGCGAAATTTGGTGTCAAGTGATTCAGATCTGTTCAAGGGTTCAACAACGATGACTGCGGCTCCAAGGCGTTGGTCCTTAGGGGCGCGTGCATCAAGACTTCCCGGCTATCATCGACAAGGTCAGGCCGGCTCTGGCAGAGGAGCGATGACAGCGGCGCGTCGGCGGCTCGTTCTACCAGCAGTAGTGGTCGTTAGGTGGTCTCGAAATCTCAGTGTAATTTTTATTATGTTTAAGGTGCTTTTGCACTTTCGGTGAAATTTCATAATATATATGAATTATTTTTGCAAAAAGAAACATTTGAAGCCACCAAGAGATTTCCCTTTTCTTGTTGCGAAAACCGCCAAGAGATATCCAATTGTCTATTTGTAGCAAAAAGGACAATTCCATCATTATGGTCACCCAAGTACACTGTATTCTTTTTTTTAGCATCAGTACAGACACAACCGCTCATATACATGCGCATACACTCTCCTCTACGAACGGACACACGTACCCCCTACCCTTATGAGCACCTCCGAAAAATTGAGCCGGCATATCATCTTGAGATTTATGAAATCACCGTAGGCGCCTCGTCGTCGACGGGAACGTCTCCTCTCGCCGAAAGCGCATCACCGGAAATCCTGAAATAAATCTAGAAATAATGCGAGCACCAGGATTTGAACCCTGGTGGGTTGGGGATACCACTGTCCACCAAACCAATTCAATCACAGGTCGATTCGCACTATACTCTTTATTTAATAGAATGCACAGATTGTAAAATGAATAGACTTGATAGTTGGCTCTAGATTTTGGAATTTATAACAATATAGGAGTTTGTTGTGACAGCTTGTTACGCCTGGCGGGATCAAGACTGGTCTCACAGACCAACACTAGTCTTTGTCTTCACTCATGCGCACCCGGGAGCTACTTACCGGTTGGCCACCCATCGCCAAGCACGCTTAACTTTAGAATTCTTTTCGAATGAGCTTCTGGAAAGGAAGGAATTTCTTATTGATATGAGTAGTCTATCATTACTATTAAGCTAGGCTCTCACATACACCCCCACTCAAAGGAACCGACGTCCTCGTCGGCCCATCAGAAACGTTCCCTCTTGGCACACGTATGCGTGTCCAGTCCAGCACAAGTGCCATGCCGTGTGCTACAACGGGCCACATGCCCACGCACCTGACCCGTACATGTCCGTGTAACTGTGAGGGTCGGCTCTGATACCAAATTGTAATACCCTGTTACGCCCGGCAGGATGAGGACTGGCCCCACAGACCAACACCGGTCTTTGTCCTCACTCGTGCGCACCCGGGAGCTACTTCCCGATCGGTCATCCATTCTAAAATGACCCCGAGCCGAGCACGCTTAACTTTGAAATTCTTTTCGAATGGGCTCCTAGAAAAGAAGAAATTCCTCGTTAATATAAGTAGTCTATCATTTCTATTAAGCTAGGCTTTCACATTTGTGAAATATGATGCTTTACTACTTTGAACGCTGCACATCAGAGCCGCGAATTCAAGCTCCTATTTACAGTAATTGGATCTGATGACTGAGAAGCGAGAGAAAAGAAGACGTGGCAACAGGCTCGTTTTTTTCAAAATTGAAATCATCTGAATGGATGAAAAAGAAAAGAACTGACACCACCAGACCACTACGAAGAAGAGAAGGTAGAAGGAAAATATACATTGCTCGTCCATACTTGTTGCGTTGCATCGTTGGATGTGCGCAATCTATAGAAGCGAGAGAAAGAAAACAAAAAATTGAAATCATCTCGGATGGTTGACCGTTGGATCTGCGCAATTGACAGAATCGAAAGAAAAAATATTCAATAAATTGACGCAATTGATAGAAGCTAGAAAAAGAAAAAAGAAAAAATGATCGGGTGAGAACGAGAGCGCTGCGGGGTGGGGTTTCGAGCACGCGACCGAGCTACCTAGATATACGCTCCAAAAAGTTTTAGAAAAACTGCTAGCTAGAGTTTTTTTCTTAGATGGATGAGCTAGCGAGAGTTGCTGTCCGCGTAGACTGCTCTCGCTACTTGTTCTAGTGCGATTCAACATTCAAGCACCCTAAACCTCCTTGTGATCCCCTCCTACATAACCTCCTCCGTGGCCCCAAGCTCTCTCCCTCCCAGCACCCATGAAACATTAACGTTAACAATTCAGTGACACCTTTCCCCCCTGCAAGAACACAAAACCAGGATACACTCATATTCACATGTCCTCCCGCAAGGAAATCTACATCTCAAGTTTGCTCATGATACAAAATTCCTCTTGCCTACATGTTGTGTTTCTACCTGCCAGAAAAAGGTTAATACCCAAGTGTGGTTGTCTAATGCCTACGTATCCAAAAATGATGTACACTAGTTTGTTACAGGACCTCTGAATGATGGTTTGTAACCACAATACAACAATTCATTACTTAGCTCATGGTATCGACCCAGAAATTCCACCGGGCTGCAACGATCCCTTCCCTTCTAAGCTTCTACGATCAGATGTTGTTTGCCTGAAGCTCTTGTTCAGGAAACATAATTGTTTTGAGAAACTCATAGGATGTAAAAAACAGCGCCCCTTGGGATACATACATGAGCAGCCTTGGGCTTAAACCCCTGGAAAAAAAGATGTTGATAATTTGCATGCTCGCAGTAACAATGACACAAACGAGTATGGATTTGCATCCAGTAAGATGGTAAGTCTATAATATCGTGTATAAATGATCGTACCTGTAAAGACCTCGTAACCCTTCTTGCTCAAAAATGTGCGCAAGGGCATGAAGAACCCCTTCATACTTTCTAACAGGGCTGAGTGCCTAATGAACATGAATCAATTCAGAATTAGTCCTGCACCAACTATTACTTCACTTTTGATTTGAAGAATTGAAGGAAACAAGCCATTAGAAGTGATAGGAAAAACAAAAGATCTAACCAAGCTTTTCCATCTCAACAAGTTTCATTATAATGAAATTAAAAAAAAGGGTCCAGTTTCCGTTTTTTGACCTTGGACTCTGGAAAAGGCTTATTTTCAATCTTGAACTCTAAAATTGTTGGAATACAACATCAAACAAATGAAACAGTCCACTTTTCGCCCTCTGCTCTCTGGTGGTTTGGCAAATGGTATTGAGTGTCGTGGATGCCACATGGCAACAACCTCACTGCCATGTATCAACTCCGGTTTTTGATCCATTTGTGACAAATTTCATCCATTTATAACAGAATTGCTGTAAATTTATTATCCAAATGATGAATTTTGTTCTTGATTGTTTGTTTGTCATAGTGTGCGGTTGTTCATGGAGTGACATGGAGAACAACTGGAAGAAGCTCCAAATAGACTTTATTTCAGAACGAGGAATCTTCCTACAAACACAAATGTGCTAAATCAAGGATATACTATCTCTGCCTAGAAAAACTGGAGTCGGCCTACGAAAATGTGGTTCGGATCCCACTGGTGATGCCAGAAGTCGTTTCGGTATAGGATTTTTATCATCTTCTTATTCTATTTATTATTCCTGTGCCAGAAGTCACATTTTCTTTTTGTTGGGCAGTACCTCCTAACAAGATTGGTCTGTTTGGAACTTCGTTATGGGTCCTAGGCTCCTAGCTAGTCAGAACCTTCTTCCTTACTCCAAAATCCAAATAGAAACGAAATCTGAACAAACATAATTTGATTCTCAGATCTAGACACTACCTTCCCCTTCAAGAAACGACTTGGCCCTCAAGGCATTTAGGGTCTGTTTGGTTTGTGGCCTCGCCTGCATGCCTGGAGAAATACCTTGCCTGGTTTCAGCCTGGTCTTTTAAACTTTTCTGCCTGGTCAAGCTGGCCTGGACAGAAGTTGTTTGGATTTTGGGCCTGGCCTGGAGAGTGATTAGACTTAAAAAAATCAATTCATCTGCCTTTGTACCGCGAGCAACTTCGTACATGCAGTCCCAGGCAGCCATTATGGCTTGCCAGGCGCTGGAATTTTGAAGCCTGGGCCAGGCTAACCCCTTGCCTGGCTCCTCTATCCACATCCCATCCAGGCTAATCACGTGTGTGGTGTTCTAGTCCAGGCAAGTACAGGCTTTTTCAGGGTAGCAACCAAACAATACCCAGGCAACATACAGGCACGCTCCAGGTCAGGCGAGTTGTCACGAGGACACGAACCAAACTAGCTCTTAGTGAGCCATGAACTCTAGGTAATGTTTCTCTATCTCATAGTAAGTGCCAACTCACCTGCTCCTGCAGAATTATCTGCTCATAATGGAATTTCAGGTGTCATATAGTCAAAACAATGGCATCCACGTCATTACGGAATCATCTGAGACTAAAAAGTGGACTGTTTCGACAGTTTGAGATTGCAATTAGATGGTTTTAGGGTTCAGGGTTGAAAAGTGCGCTTTATGCAGGAGTTTGATGAAGTGGCGTGAGCTTTTCCATTCAATAACAAATCAAAATAGATAAAACTTAAACTGTAAGTTACTTGTGCTGATATATACAAACTGGGGTGTGGCATGAGCATGTTTTTTTCTTGAGTAAAAGGGTTCACCAAATTTGTGGCATAAGCATGTGTTGCACCTGTAACTGTACTCGTGTCTTCACAACATCGAATGGATTTGTAAACAGAGCAGCAGTTGATCCTGCAAAACCTCCACAAATGAGCTGCAATACAAAGAAAAAAGGGAGTTTATACCACACTAAAATCGGAATGTGTAGTTGAATTAGGCTCGACCTGAAGTATTAACATTTATATCAAAGGTAAGTGGCATCATTCGAAAACTGAATTTAGTGATGGGAACAGGCCAAACAGTACCGGTTCAGTATTGAATAATGAAACACATATATAAGATGGTTTAACAAGTTGAGGTTCAGGAACTAACCGTCTGGCCAGAATTGAGTTTAGCATTAGCAGGTGATGCATTCAACAGAAATTGCTTCAGACTCTCGTAGGCATAAAACTGGAAATTCCAAAATAAGTGAACACCAAAATAAAACAGCAAAGCAGATGTAGAATTAAAATTTGGGACTAGGGAGTAAACTGTAACTGTTCGTAAAGATACCTTTACTATAGAATGTGGAATATTTCTGCAAAGAACAGCCCCCCATCCAGCATATAACGAAGCAATGCCACCCCTTTGTAGACATCCAACTAAAGCCTTCCTGATGGCATGAAACTCTTATTAGAGCGTGAAGAAGAGTATGGTGAACTCCGGGCAATGTTGCCAAATAATTTCAACAAGCAACGTGGAGTCAGGTTATTGTCATTTTTCAATATAAATAGCAGGTTATTGTCAGGATGCAGAACTAGGGCTGATAAATTAATACTCCCTCTGTCCCAAAATAAGTGTCACTGGTTTAGTACAACTTTGTGCTAAGTTGTACTAAATCAGCGACACTCATTTTGGGACGGAGAGAGTATGTTTTTGTCATTTCTTCTTATTTATCAGCAAAAAGCAAAAAGCTTCTAAATAAAGAAAGAAAACGAATGAATAACCCAAGGAGAAGCATGGAAATTAAATACCAGCAATTCTGATACTGCGAGCCGACTTGCATCTGTTGTTTTATGCATTCGCTTGGTGTAAAAATAAAGGAGGTTGCAATACTAGAACAACCACCCGCAGCACAATGAGCAATGGAATGGTAGTCCTGAAGAGATGTCAATGTATAAGATCAAAGTGTGTATGAATGTTACACTAGTTGGATATCAATTGCAAAATAAAACTGAAATCACCTTCGGCAAAGTAGGAAGAAGTGACCCCTTTACTATTTCGTAAGTTAGGGTATAAATAGCTGAAATTGGTGCAGAACAAGCAATTTTGCTAGCAAGCCCTCCATAAAGTCCTAAGACACCTGTAGAAAATATTTGCCAAGCATGAAAAATTCTAGTAATTAATGTTTGACAATAGGGAAAAGGACATGGAAATATGATAAACTTATTGATAGCATCTCAGTGTGTGTAAATACACCCAAAATTTTACCTCTCTCAACAAGGGTGCGTCTTAGTATGTGGTAGAATGAGCTTTGCCCAGAACTGTTAGCCTGAATAATGGTTTTCACCGTATCAACTGGATGCAGAGAGATACTGACAACTGTCCCAGCTAGTGCTCCTGCAGCAGCATGCTTGTTCGCACCAACAGGACCATGAAATCGATGCCCCAAGGATGATTCAAACTCTGATGAACGCTTGTCTACAAAATGCTGCTGAGATACATCTTCCCCGTATGTATATTGGTGTACATTTGGTGGGTTAACAATAGCATCACCAACCACACAAGATGTGCATGTCAACCCTTCAGGCCGAATATGTTCACATGTGCTGGAAATCTGATTTTCCAGCATTATCCTTGCCTCTTTGCAAACCTGCTCTGATGAACAAGCAGACATATTGGAGTATTCTCTAGAAACCTCTGCGTTTAATTTCTCATCGTGTAGAGAATTTTCACAGGCATACGTGATATTATCCTCCTCACTTGAGCTCGTGCATTGTTCAGCTGGCATGTCTCCTGTTTGATTGCAACAGTTATCACCCCTTCCGAAGCAGTCGCCCTCCTTGATTTCCATACTGCTGGAAGTAGCACAAGCTCCTAGCTTTTTGGTTTGCATGGGGTATATATTTTGATAATGCATGTTCCCAAGTTTACTGGTAAGATGCATATGTCTCCATGTGGCAGAAGCACCGATCATGTTGCTGCGTGATCGGAGCATTAACATCTTCTTCAGCAATCTAAGATCTTCATGGATTGATTTTGGTGTTGATAAACAGGTTTGAGAGTTGAGGCCAGTTGAGCTTTCGCTGCAAGATGTCAATGTGTGTCCTTCTCGGTCCCTAGTAAAGCACACAGGGTCTTCCGTGTGCAAAATATCCTCGCTCACAGATCTTTGATCTGTTGTGCCAGAAGATTCTGGGTGCCCAACAAGATTCCAGATCCCTGTCAATGCAGATACTAACTGAGGAGTAGTGAATAGTTTATCAGTATGTCTGCTGCCTGATTGAGTACTTTGTGATTGATTGGCACAACGATCCTTTGAAAGAAATGCATCTGGATCAAATAATCGGTGCTTATCAAATGGAAGCCGGTAGTAATTAGTTGTTGATTTTCGAGCTTTTGAAGCTCTACGATTTGAGCTCATCTCTGACAAACATGCAGCAAGTTAGCTGTTCGTTCATGAAGAAGAAGTCAACTAATCATCTGACTGGGATCTGCAAGAGGCAGGAAGCAGAAAAGGCAAAATTAGCATAGCAAAACAGCTCTCATATGGTACTAAGCAAAGAGTATGTTTCATGGGAGATCATCTGACTAGACCTTTGAGCTAGGTACTAACAATAGTGGCTAAGCCCAAAGAGCGACCGATTAGCAAATGGATTGTGGTATAAATGTCCCTAAATCCGAAAGACGCCTTTATGCCTTGTACCCGCTGCGAATTTGAGACAACAACATGAGCAGTAATTGCCATGCTCCAACCCCAAAGTACTCCATTCTGCGAGACATGTCATAGAACAGACCCCGAATCTTTAACTCGCAAGCTATATAATCCCTGGTCCTAACAGACGTTTCGTCGAACAGCTTGTGTGCGCGGAGACCGGCACCCGATTTGATCCAAGCGAATGAAAGGAACGCCCTCCGAAGGGTTAAAAAGCTTGTCTTACCTTGCGGTGGCTGGACTGGAGCTCAGCTCCCGATGCCCGATGGCGGCTTCGCAACAGTTCGCGCTTCACGGGAGGGGAGGGGAGGAGGAGGAGGAGAGGTGCGACGACCTAGCCTCCGCCGCTTCTCCGCCCCCCTCTGGCTCCACGAGCTTGCGAGGCGGAGAGGTCACGGGCGCGGCGTCATGGGAGCTTGGGCTTCCAGGTCCATCTCCATGGATTTTCTGGCTGTTTCGAGGCTGTCGCTGTGCCGCTCACCGATGTGCGGCCGCAGCCAGCAGCGTCAATTGGGCAACCCGGACAAACGTGGGCACGCTGCGCCTTTTCCTTTGGGTCCCCAAACGATGTTTTGCGCCGTTCGATGCAAAGTGCACGGTCAAAACGAAAGGCCCTAAAAAAGATTAATCACCCCTCATAAAATAGCAAAAAGCGAAAATGTTACAAATCTAACATCAGATTTTAGCGTTTCCGAGTGAACGTCATCAAGCACATCAGATCCCATGCGTGAATCCTAAGGGTAGTCATAGTGAAAGTAACTTAGCTAGTAACATAACGCACTCCAAAATTTTTTTGCTCATGTGGCAGGTAATAACATAATATGTTACTGTAACATAGCATTTTCTAATACAGGATGAGTCTATAAGCTAATAAATGAAGCCATCTATGACACTACTACTATGTTATTTTACATTATGAAGATAATAACTTAGTCTAATGTCATATGGATGACACTAGTATAAGTTACTCCCCACTGTGACCATCCTAAAATGTTCTTGCTTTCACCCTGTGAGCTACTAATTATATTATCTGATGATCCCATCCTTCGGTATGATGTTGAATAATTATGCATGTACTTTAGTTTTATATGCCAATCAATTATCATAATCAACATAATCCTTGTTGATGTCATTTGCTTCCAAGTTTTGTTCGTGTCATAGTTATTGTACTTATCACCCCTCATAAAAAGACAAAAAGCGAAAATGTTACAAATCTAACGTCAGATTTTAGCGTTTACGAGTGAACGTCATCAGGCACATCAGATCCCATGCGCGAATCCTAAAATGTTCTCGCTTCCACCCTGCGAGCTATTAATTATATAATCTAATGATCCCGTCCTTCGGTATGATGTTGAATATATTATGCATGTACTTCAGTTTTATATGCCAATCAATTATCATAATCCTTGTTGATGTCATTTGCTTCCAAGTTTTGTTCATGTCATAGTTATTGTACTTACTAAAAAGGTTTCGTTCACTGGCAATCTGAGTGAACACATTCGAGTGAAAATTTTAATTTTCAGACAATGACAATTTCCTCGATGTTGCATGGTAATTTCCTTCGGCCAGCATGGCAAAATCCTAAGTATGATTCTTTTTTCATCATTTCTTTAGGCTCTATGTTGCAATCATGACAAATTTCTGAACACGCATGGCAATTACTCTAATGCAATATGCCAAAAAATTGACAATCTTCTATACAACATGGCAATTTTTACTTTGACAAATTCTTATACAAAGGCATGGCAACTCTGGAACGTTCGCTGAAAGTGTACACATGTGTTTTTTAGCAAGCAAAATTGTTTGTCGTTTCTACCATAATATAAGATGATATTGCAACCTTATATTATGGGATGGAGAGGATAACATTTAGATAGGTACTCCCTCTGTTTCGGAATATAAGGTGTATCGATTTTCATGCAGGTTAAATTTATGTATGTTTGACCAAGAGTATAAAATAAAATATCGATATCTACAATACATAATAAATAAAATATAAAAATACTTTTCATGATAGACGTAATGATAGAAGTTTGGTACAGTAGTATTGATTATTTTTTCTACGAACTTAATCAAACGTGTACATGTTTGACTTTTTTAAGAATAATACACCTCTAACTAAAAAGCGAATACACCTTACATTTTGTAATGAAAGGAGTATATCATAAAAGAGAATTCAGCATGACACGACTCTCCGTTGCACGCAGCAAAGCAGCAACCCTGCAGGGGAGAAAAGAGGAGCCGAAACTCGTTTACAAAAGCGGGGAGAATTGCCCCATATCGACATTTCCTTTGTACTTTTTTTTCATAATTATATAAGGACTTCGATAAATTCTGAATGTTCGGATTTTGAGCATGTCATCCCGAACCTTTTTTCATGGCAACTTTAGTTGACATTAGATGACAAATTTAGTTGTTAAATCATGGCTTTGTCTTCATTCGTTTCTTCCTCAAAAAATTGTCATGTTTGCCAACCCTGCGCCAACTAAAGTTGGCATGAAGAACGTTCGAGTTACCATGCTTAAAATCCGAACGTTCAGGATCTATCATTACTGTTATATAATCTGAATGTTACTGCCAGATATTTTTATTAACCTAAACAAAAGCTTATCTTATATCCTCCAAACAATTGAAAAAAACCTATACCATCACATGCATATCGGTGATAATGCACTGGAACAGTTACATCTGCCACGGCCACAGCCCACAGCTCAGGTGGATCCACTGTTGTATTTAGGACATGATTGAAAGACGAGAAGACATCCTTGCAATAGAAACGAAACTGCTCCACATACGATGTTTCTGCCCGACCTATGCACGACCAGCGGCCGGTACCCTGCTTAGGGCTCCTTTGATTCAAAGGAATTGCATAGGATTTTTGGAGGATTTGGACCCTTAGGATTTTTTCCTGTGATGCTCGTTTGATTCGTAGGATTGACATCCTTAAGAATTTTTTCATAGGATCCATTTGTACTACATTCTGGAGGAATATTTCCATCCACTCAAATCTCTTTGTAGAATTCCTTTGTTTTTCCTGCGCTATCAAACATTCTTTCAAACCTGTAGGATACTATAAGACATGGCATCCTATTCCTGCATTTTTCATATTCCTTCATTTTGACAATCCTGCGAATCAAAGAGGCCCTTATCATGCGCATGTTCTGACAATCCTGCGAATCAAAGAGGCCCTTATCATGCGCATGTTCTGACAATCCTGCGAATCAAAGAGGCCCTTATCATGCGCATGTTCGGCTGGATTTATGTGTCGTGTGTGCATCGTCTGAATTGTGTCGTCCGCATAGCACTGCTGCAATAGAAACGAGGAGTCGAAACTCATTTATAAAAGCGGCAACCCTGCGGCCTCATTTGGTAGGCGAGGGGTGGAGGGGATTTCAGAGGAGAATCCACGAGGGGCGCAGAAACCTCTACAATCCTCGCCCTGTTTGGTATGCGAGGTTTCGTTGGCCCAATCCACCTGATCCCCCCTCGATTCACCTCGACCCATGCGGGTCAAAAGGCACGAGGAGGCACTCGCGGATTTGGAGCCATGCGCGAGACCGGAGCCTGCTCCTCGCGCCGCCGTCGGCAGCGGCCTCCTCCTCGACGCGCCGCCGTCGGCCGGAGCCTCCTCCTCGCGCCGCCGTTGCCCGAACGAGATGGGCAAAGCAACGCCCTCGCCGCCACTGCGAGGAGCCGCCCTGCCGCTGGATCTTCACCGCCCCGTCGCCGCCAGAGCGTCAATGTCCTCCGCCGGTTATTCCCGATGTGATTCCTCCCCTATCCTCCACTTCTCCATCCCCTCCCCTGCAAACCCTAGAGCTGACTCTTCTTGCTCCTCCTCCGGCACCCAGCGGCCATGGCTTCGATCTGCAACAGTTTGCTGCGTCCATCGATGAGACTGGCTGCCTCCATGGCCATCTCTCTCCTCTCCTGAAAATCATTGGAACCCGACTCTTGTGAGAACCAGTACCTTGATTTGAATTTTGATAGAAGTGTAGGTTTTCATGTTGACAGAAATTATGGTGTTTCTGGATGAGCTTTTACATTGACAGTAAAGCAAGGTCCCTGGATGAACTTTTGCACATGAACAATGTTTAGTTTTATCTATCAACATAAATAAAAAAACCCCAAAGTTCTGGACTAGAAGCAAGATCCTAGATGACAGTAAATAATTAGAGGGATTTAAATAATTAAAGTGTGGTTTGTCCCGCCTGCGTAGTAGGTCAAATTGATCCACTGTCCCTTTGTTTCAGTGGATACTGATATTGTTGGTTCCTTCTTTAGTATGCTTCATTTTGGTCCCCATCCATAAATTGATTTCAAGTCAAGCAAATTATGTTGTTAATGTGAAGAATTGTTGCAAGATTAGATTTTTAACTGTTTTACACCATTTTAATTCAATATGGAAATTCATCCCTGTCAAACAATGTTCTGTATGGAGGGGATGTGTGGCTGGAGAGGGATTTGAGGTTTTAAGGGGATTGGGTGAAAGAGGGGGATTCACCAAATCCGTTGAAATCCCCTCCTCTCAAAACTTCCATGATCCCTTTCTGTCAAATGAGGCCTGCGGGTGAGAAAAGAGGAGCCGAACCTCGTTTATAAAAGTGGGGAGAACTGCTCTGGATATTTCCTTTCTATTCATCTTAATTATATAATCTGAATGTTGCTGCTAGAATTTTTTTATTAATCCAAACAAAAGCTTAACTTATATCCTCCAAACTACGTATGCACCGGTACAGTTACATCTTTCACGGCCACAGCTCAAGGAGTTCGACACATTTTGACAGAAACGGCAAGAAACGCTGACGAGATCTCCTCCAAATCCAAAGAAGGAAAAAAGAAACGCATCGACGGGCGTTTTCAGTGATCATTCTCTCGTCGTCCATCTGTTGGAGCGGGTGCAGAAGAAGAAGAACCTCCTCCACGGGACGCACGGGAGCGTGATGTTCAGAAAGGGCGTGTACACCGCGTACGGCCGCCTCGGCGGCGCGGCCGCGCACTGGCGGCGCTCTCCCGGCCGCTGCTCCGAGCTCACGCCGGAGAGGAACTTGAGGCCGAGCTTGAGCTCCCCCTTGTACGTGCCGTCCCGGAGCACGATGTTGTACGGGGCGGGCTTCATCTGCAGGAACTCCCTCTCGCTGCCCTCCCTGATGATCTCGCCTACATGCACCCTGCAACGCACTTGCACAAGGTCGTCGGACCGGGGCACGGTGGATGGAGTCTCTTGCACGTACGACGTACCTGATTTCGCCGACCAGAGTGTCCTCGGCGAACTTGTCCCTCTCCATGACCTTGAGCGTGACCTTGGCCAGCTCCCTGCACTCGCGGGGCGACAGCGGGAACCTGAACTTCTCGTTCCACCAGATCCTCCTGTGCTTACCTGGGCGTCAAATCACGAACGTCCTTACAGGCTTCAGACACTGTTAGAAATTCAGACACGAGCGTTTCTACAATGTGGTAGTACTGCTAATTTGCATTGGAGAAGAATGTTCACCGTGTGTGATTTTACTGGTGCAGAACTGGTCGCCGCACTGGATGGTCACGTAGTATCTTTGCGGTCCTGCACGCGGAACTCAACGGTGAGCACAGCGATCTAGATATGCCACGAGGTTGCAGGCAGCTTGTGATGCGGGATGGTGACCACGGACCTAGGTGATGGTGCGCATGGTTCATGCCCACGGCGCTGACCAGCAGAAGTTCCAGGACTCCGTGCGTCGTCGTCTCCATGTGAAAGGGGTCAAGAGGGCACAAACGCGCGAGGCCAACATATATGTGCATCGTGTAACTCTCCAAGATAGATATGTTAATGGAAATTAAGTAGTACGGGAGTTTCATTGGACGCGTTAATTAGAAGAAACGCTCCAATTTAAGGGATCGACTAACAGTAACAAGGTGACTGAAAATTTATTTTGGGTCAGTCATATTTTCATCTGTCATTCAATTTTTTTTTGCGGGCATCTCCCATTCAATTCTGATCGACTGACCGAAATTTTAAGTCAGCCTATTTCCATCACACACAACCCAACTCGTCCATTTTGATTCAATCGACGTGGTGCCAGTCCATAGTAACAGCCCCAAATCATGATCCCTCTATCGGTCCATTCTCTTTCAGTATCGGCCTTTGTCTCTCTCCGTCGCCCGAGAAGCACGCATGACAATTTACATTGAAATTACGTTTTTTATGATATGCAAGTATAAGCATATAATAATATATATTTTGCAAAATAATTCCCAAGGAACTAATTGGTGGCATTGAAATTATCCTTAGAGAAAAAGTAAAATTAAATTAAAAATTAAAACAATCAAAATAATAACATTTTCTAAGAAGGAATGAATTAATGGCATTGGTATTACCCTTTAAGAAGAAAACAAAATAAAATGATATAAAATAAAAGTTGACAAAATTTGCACATAATTTACACAGAAATTGCGCCTTTTTACAATATGCAAGAACATGCATATAATAGTGGAAGTTTGACAAGAATTAAGTTTCCTAACAATAATGAATTAGTGGCATTGGAACCATTAAATAAAAAAAGCAAAAGATACATAAACTAAAAAATCAAAAGAACAAAGTTTTTTTTAAGAAAGAATGATATAGTGGCTTTGAAATTAACCCTTTAGAAGAAAGAAAATGAAATATAAACTAAAACAAAAAAATAATGAAGTCTCCTAAGAAAGAATTATTCAGGGGCATTGGTATTACAGAAGAAATAAAAAAGAATCTAAAACAAACAATGACAAAATTTGCACAGAAATTGTGCTTTTTATACAATATGTAAGAATAAGCATATAATACTGGAATGTTCACACAGAAAATAAGTTTCCTGAGAAGAATGAATTAATGGCATTGGTATTACCATTAAAGGAAAAAATGAAATAAAAAATAAAAAGAATGAATGAATTAGTGGCATTGATATTACCCTTTAAGAAGAAGAAAAAATAATGGCAAGATTTACAAAGAAAATGCGCTTTTTATAAGTTGCAAGAATAAGCCTACAATACTGGAATTTCGAAATAATGGGGTTTTCTAAGTAGGAATGAATTTAGTGCTATTGGTATCATCTTAAAGTAAAAAAAATGAAACAAAAAGAGAAAAACAAAATAATGAAATTTCCTAAGAAATAATGAATTGATGGCATTAGTACTACACTTTAAGAAGAAAGAAAAATGAAAAACAGTAAAGCAAATAATTATAAAATTTGCACTTTTTATAATATGCAAAAACAAGCATATAATAGTGAAATTTCAGGAAAATGATTCCTAATAAGTAATGAAGTAATGGCATTGGTATCAACCTTAAAAAAGAAAGAAATTGAAATAATAACTAAAAACATAATCAAACTAATGAACTTTTTAAAGGTATAATAAATTAGTGCTGTTGATATTATCCTTTAAGAAGAAACAAAATAAAAAGAAAAACTTGCACACAACTTTGCACCTTTTAATATGTAAGAAATAAACATGTAATAGTGTGATTTTTACACTCTGATATAATTTATACACATGTCATATAGTACTTGCGTGCATATTTCACTCAACCAATATCCCAAAAAATAGCCATAAAAACCGACTAAGAAAAAGAGAAAAAGAAAAGGAAAAAAGGCATACAACAGAAGAAAAGGAGGAATCATGTCAGCCCATAAATAGCCAACAGGAAATACAAGATGGGATTTATCCCAATAAGAAATCGAATGACCCCAAACCGTGGTCAGTCAATTTATTTAGCTCAAAACATGACAGGAAATAAACGAAAAAACATGAATGTTAAAGTAGAAATCAATGGCTCAAATCGACTAACCAAATTCATTTTTCGGGCAACTTACATATAGCTAAAGAGCTAAGTTAAATACAAAGTTTTCTAAGGGCTCTTCCAATGCACATGTGGTTAGAGCATGGCGGAATTGCTGGTGCAGCTGGCAACGCAAGAGTGCCCCTTCCGCGGCCAGTAGGAAGAGCAACAGTTCCGGGAGGTGTATCGTGAGCAGTCAAATCGGCCCCTCTCTTTCTTGACAGATCAACATCGTTCATGTCCACGTCAAGTCCTCTTGACTTGAAGTCGCTAGCTCCTCCTCTTCCTCTCCTTGACAAGTCATCTCCTCCTCTACCAATCCGACGGCCTCTACCATTGCCTGGACCCGACCCTCATGAACCATGTTGCATGAAGGTTCTTAAAAAACAACGCCTTTGGAGGGTGAACACCATACCCGTGCTCCTTCAACATATGGTTAAGATGACCACAAATCACACACCAATCATGCAACTATTCATATTTAACCCAAAAAATATGTTTCTTGCCGCCCTTGACCATAGAAACAATGTTCTTGAGCGCCTTGTTAACATTGATCTTTACCATGGCCCTGAAGAAGTTGCAGAGAAGTCATGTGAATAAGGCTCCATGAACACAAACTGTCCCAGCTTGGCAGCAAGCGGTTTCACCATAGTGGCGAAACCATCAGGTAGGTCATGGATTTGGATCCATATACCGATCTTGTCAAGACTAATAGACGATGGTTTGGAGAACCCATCATCAGGAGCAAGTAATTTTGAATTTCCTCTAGATGTCCATGGTGCTCCTTCTATCACCCTTTCCCATTAACCGAGACAAGGAAATTGTATATTATATAGATTATTTTCTAGTGGGCAAATGTTGACAGATTGGGCGAAATCCCATGCAAGTATTGACTATATGTTTTCTTTGTGTTGACTCGAGCTATTACCATCCATCTCACTATAGTCTCTGCCGGCGCCTCTTCCTCTTCACATACTATGTCGCCATCCTCCTTCAACCCTAACTCCTCCATCATCTCCTAGACATCATCCATGGTCGTCCCTGCCCCCGACGCCTCTACACTACTGCAGGATGCTGCTAACGCGACACTACGATCAGAGACCCTTCGAGAAACTGTATGCGATGCAATAATCGCAAACGGTGTTGTATGAAAACCGTTAGAAATGTGTAAAACGTTTGCGATGACGGATGCATCAAACACGGTTTAGGTTTTAGTTGCGTGTGCGATGAAGGGCATACGGTTCAGTTCAATTAACTATTTGCGATGAGGAGGAACAAAAGAAACAGGCAGCCAGATGAAAGCGTGTGCGATACACAACATACGGTTCACTCGGATGAACTGTTTGTGATTAGGCAACACAAAAGAAACGGTCAGCCATATCAATGTGTGTGCGATATACAGCATGCGGTTCACTCGGATGAACTGTTTGTGTTGAGGCATGAGAACAGAAACGGTTCAACTTAACAAGATGTGTCTCATACGCGGCAAACAGGTCTGTAATCAGAAATGTGTGTGAAGACCGATAATAACACAGACGGTTGCTGCAAATAAGGCGTGTGTGTTCTGTGATGGGATTGCAGACAGAACAACAACATATATATATATACACATACACACACATACGCTTATAAGGACACACTTGCATAACCAAATTAAACATCCACTTACATAGGTGGCTACTACAACCATGACATTTGCACACACCAAAGTAAACTATTACATGCATAATTACATATGTGGCTACTACACACGTGACATTTGCACACACACCAATAAAGTAAACTATATATTACATGCATGATTAACTAGCATAAATGATCATCTGGTCATCATCTACTTCTTGTGACGCTTGCTCTGCTTGTGGCTCGATCCGGACTCGTTGATTTGGGAAACGAGGCACTTCCTCATGTCAACGATCCGCCTATGCATCTCGTAGAATGTGTACATGCTCTTAGCTGTAAACCTGAGGTGAGGTTCATCGCCCCGTGCCAGGATACAGAACTTATTCTCTGGGCATCCTGCTTCATCTTTTCATGGTAGGGGTCGATGATGGCCGAGGCGAGTTCGACCAGGGAGTCCTTCTTCGTGCTGCCCCAGACCATGTAGTGGTCACGAATTTCGACAAGGTTCTTGCAGGCCAAGCCCGTAACACTGAGCGCTTTTACATCGTTGGTGGTATCCACCATGGCGAACTTGTAGTCAGTGTTGTTGACAAACCTGTTGAAACGGTCACAAGGCTCTGTGGCCATGTAGTAGTGGTAGATGAGGACATGATGGCGCACGCACAACTGGGCAACGACAACCTTCTGATCTATGCCGGGACGACCGACGGTGTACTGGAGGTCGATGCCGACCACCTTGTACTTGTCTCCAGCAAGCAACTTGTAACACCCATGATGCGGCTATATCTCCCACGTGTCGAGGCACGACTTAGAGGCATAACTGCATGGTGGTTTTGTCGCAAGAGGGGTAATCTTCACACAATCCCATGTACTGAATAAGAAAGGGATAAAGAGTTGGCTTACACTCGCCACACCACACAAATAGCAAGTTAAACATACATCATCCAGAATATAATCAAGGTCTGACTATGGAACCAAAATAAAGGAAGACCACCCCAAATGCTAGATCCCTGGTCGTCCCAACTGGGCTCCACTACTGATCATTCGGAAAAGACACATAGTAACGAACAAGGTCCTCGTCGAACTCCCACTTGAGTCCGGTAGCATCACCTGCATTGGTATCATCGACACCTGCAACTGTTTGGAAGTATACGTGAGTCACGAGGACTCAGCAATCTCACACCCGCGAGATCAAGACTATTTAAGCTTATGGGTGGGAAAGGGGGTAATGGGGTGGAGCTTCAGCAAGCACTAAGCATATATGGTGGCTAACATACGCAAATAAGAGCGAGGAGAGAAGCAACGCAACGGTCGTGAAGCTAGAAGTGATCAAGAAGTGATCCAGAAACTACTTACGTTCAAACATAACACAAACCGTGTCCACTTCCTGGACTCCGCCGAAAAGAGACCATCACGGCTACACACGCAGTTGATGCATTTTAATTAAGTTAACTGTCAAGTTCTCTACAACCAGACATTAACAAATAACCATCTGCCACATAACCGCGGGCACGACTCTTGAAAGTTTATACCCTGCAGGGGTGTCCCAACTTAGCCCATCACAAGCTCTCACGGTCAACGAAGGATATTCCTTCTCCCGGAAAGACCCGACCAGTCTCGGAATCCTGGTTACAAGACATTTCGACAATGGTAAAACAAGACCAACAAAGCTGCCCGATGTGCCGACAAATCCCGATAGGAGCTGCACATATCTCGTTCTCAGGGCACACCGGATAAATACTACGTACGGCAACCGAAGATACCCCAAGTTGCCTAGGGGCAGCACCGCAAGTGGCTCTGTTTTGGACCAACACTCATAGGAGCACTGGCACGGGGGTTAAAATAAAGATGACCCTTGAGTCTGCAGAACCCAAGGGAAAAAGGCTTAGGTGGCAAATGTAAAACCAAGGTTGGGCCTTGCTAGAGGAGTTTTATTCAAAGCGAACTGTCAAGGGGGTCCCATAACCCCAACCGCGTAAGGAACGCAAAATCAAGGAACATAACACCGGTATGACGGAAACTAAGGCGGCAAGACTGGAACTAAACACCAGGCATAAGGCCGAGCCTTCCACCCTTTACCAAGTATATAGATGCATTAATTAAAATAAGAGATATTGCGATATCCCAACATATCCATGTTCCAACATGGAACAAACTTCAACTTCACCTGCAACTAGCAACGCTATAAGAGGGGCTGGGCAAAAGCGGTAACATAGCCAAACAACGGTTTGCTAGGAAGGTGGGTTAGAGGCTTGACTGGCAATATGGGAGGCATGATATAACAAGTGGTAGGTAGCGCGACATAGCAATAGAAGGAACAACTAGCAAAGCAAAGATAGAAGTGGTATCGAGGGTATGGTCATCTTGCCTGAGATCCCGCAAGGAAGAAGAATGAGTCCATGAAGAAGACAACCGGACGTAGTCGAACGGATCCTCACAAACGCGACGTTACCGGAACTAACAAGAAGAAGCAACACCGGAAAGGAGCAACCAACATGGTAAACCAACAAGCATAAGCATGGCATGATGCACAACCAAGTATGATGCATGTCCGGTTTAAATATGCATGGCATGGCAAAGAGCTTCAAACAATACTATAAATTAAGTGGAGCTCAATATGCAACAAGTTGCATATTGACAAAACACCACATTCCAGTATTTAGTTCACTCTCGTTTATGTACCCAACAATGTTAAATGTTGTTAAACATGCAAGAGGTGAAGCATATAAAGACTACCTATCTTGACAAGTTTAAATGAGGCCGGATATCACAAACAACAAATCCAGAAAATCCCCATGTGCATATTTTGAATTTGGTACTGTTCTGCCCTAAACCATATTTTAGAGTTGTTAAACATGCAAAGTATTGCCACCATGTTAATCGATGCATTTTTCTACCCCATTTACATATAAAGTTTATTAAATTTGGAGCTAGGGTTATTTAGTTATGAAATAAAACATTTTAACATGGCATTATGCAAAATAAACACAAACAACATTTTAAACATTCTAAACATGCATGAAAGTTGGATATTATGAAACTAGATGAAGTTCTAGTCATTTTACATATATAAGTTATTTACATATGATGCACGGTTAATTAGTTATTAAAAGCATGGAGAGCAAGTGCTTTTCTGCAAAACTGCAGTTCTCTGATTAATCAGCAAATTCGTTCGCAAAAAAAATAGTGACTCGGGCCGAAACTGAGATCTAGACCAACAGAAGGAAAAAACGGAGGGGCGCTAGGGTGGCCTCACCATGGGCCAAGCCTAGATCGGGAGGTGGGCCTTGGCGGGGCTGGGCCGACGCGCTGCTGGCCCATGAGCCGCATGGGAGGATGGCCAGTTTGCACGATGAGGAGGGGCACGGTCAACGGGAGCGGGGCGGCGCTGCGAGCGTCTCCTCCTGCTCGAGGCAGAAGCAGGGGAGGTCGACGATGGCGCGGGACTCCAGGGCGTCAGACTTGACGAGCTCGGGCACGAGAGGCAGCACAGGGGAGGCAGCAACGCTGAGGACCCCGACGGTTCCAGGCAGATGACGGGGAAACGGGCGAAGACAGCGGACGGAGCTGGGCCAGGGCGCGCGAAGCAGAGGGCGGCCTAACGAGGCGACGACGCGGTCAACGTGCGGGCGAACTGAGCGAGCAGAGGCAGGGGCGTCCTCCTCCCTGTTCGAAAGAAGCAGAGGCAGGGCGGGGGCCTTGGCACTAGAACTTGGAGGCCGAAGTGGGAGAGGCGCCCATGGCGCATCGTGGGACTTGGCGGGGGGTTCCGGCGACAAGGAGCACGGGGACGCCGAGCTGCATGGTGCAGGAGATGGATCCAACGTGGCTCGCCGGATCTGGCGCGAGAGGAGCTCGGGGGGGGGGGGCATCATGGCGCCGCTGTGCTCCTGGTTGTGCTCCTGCAAGGTGCGGAGGCCATGGCTCGTCAGAGAGAGAGTTGAGACAGGAAAAGACAAAGGGAAGAAAGAGAGGGCGCGAGGTGGGAGTCCGGCCTGGTGGCGGTGCTCGTCTCCGGTGAGCTGGCAGGTGACGCGCGGGGCGATGGAGGAGGGGATGCTGGTGAAGGAGATCGGGGGAGGGGATGCTGGTTGGTTCGGTTTGGAAAGCGAGGAGAGGGGCTAGGTGGATCGGGATGGATCCCGAGGTGGGAGGTGGAGTGTGGCGGCGGCAAGGAGGAAGGATGGGACAGGTCTCCTAGATTTTAGGGTCGCCCCGGTTATATATGCTGGTGGATTAGGTTAGGGGGGTATTCGGTCCGTCCGATCGTAATCGGGTGGTCGAGATTAGATAGGCTAGGGAATCTAAAAAAAAGAAAATGGAGATGTTTTAGGGATGTCTGGGGATGATCCGGATCCAATGGTGACGACTGTCCGGGTCAGGTTTGGGACAACTTTCAGACGTGCAAGGGGGTCTGGGAACTGTGCGGAGAGGGGGTCTGACAAAAGGCCACGGAGGCAAGGGGGGTTTCGGGGTCCTCCGATCACAATCGGACGCTCCGGACGTGAGGAGGTTTAGGCTGGGCCTGGCGGTTGGTAGTGGACTGTGTAGATGGTCTAGGGAGGAAAGAGAGGGAAAGCCCGTCAATAGCTTTCGGAGACCAAAAACGTCCGACAGTTTGACCGACTATAATGCCACTGTAGTTATCCGTTGGGGCGTCTAACGGACTCCGAATGCGATGAAAATTGACAGGCGGTCTACTGACAACATAACAACACCACATGCCAACTTTCAACCCATTCTGAGAACATTTTCTGGCCACTTATAAAATACTATTTCGGACATGCCGCGGGCGCGTGCGAGTGTGTCTGGGCTCAGAACGGACAACGAAGAGAATTGGGGGACCCGGACGGATGCAAGTTTTGAAAATATGCAGATGCAATGCGGATGATGACAAGGCAAAATACAACACACAAGCAAATTACATGGCAAAGACAGCGAATAACTAGAAGACACCTGGCGCAACGGTCTCGGGGAGTACAACACTCCACCACTACAAGAGGATCTCGTCCCGAGATCTAGGATGGCACCGGAGGGAAACGGAAGAGGAAGAGAAGAGGTAAACTAAGTTGCTTCTTTGACAAATGAGTGAAACCATGAACCTTGAGAGGTTGAACAAATTGAAAGAAAGAATACAATGAAGATGAACAAAGTTGAAAACACTCCGTTAGAAAAGAGGAACAAGGAACATTAATAGAACCTTGTAGGTTGAAAGACATAAGAAAAGGGTTGCAATGGACAAGAAGTACATGCAAGCACTCCGGTTGAAACAAGATGTACAAGGAACGATAAAGATCAATTACGACAACACTCCGGTTGGAAATGGAAGGCATAGAATATAAACTTGGCAAAATGAGAGGATACTTGATGAAATCAACAACACACTGCCTCCGAAACTATTGAAAGAATGACACAATGGGTCAGAAAGATTTGAGACGCACTCCAGTTGAGAAGGGAGGCAAAACTTGACAGAATGGGAAGAACTTAAAAAGAGGGCACGACACTCCGGTTAAATGGATAAGCACGAAAAAGAACACGGTCCTCACAATCCGAGATGATGAGTGAAGAGAGCAACATCACAATGCCTCCGGAAGGAATGAAAGAATGGAATGAAAAGAACGGAGAAGAGAAAACATCCTCTCCCACAAATAAATTGGAAAAGCATCCTTACGAAGAAGGGTTGAACGGAGTTGTTGGAAAATCAACAACAAAAGAATAAACTTGTAGTGGGCTTATGGAAAACCTCTCAAAATTATGAGTTGAAATTCTGCCACTAACAAATATAATATATTGGATTGATTTCAACAAGGAGACTAGAAACTTATTTCACCGGGAGGATAAATGAAGAACTTGGGTCATTTATAAGCAGCATAAATAGCGATAATCCTTACGAAAAGCTTTAGGTGAAATATAACCCAAGATAACTCCAATGAAGAGATTGATGGGTTGCAAAGGATCTCATGAACAAATTGAAAATGATGGGTTTAAAATATGTCATTCCGGACAACTTGTGAATCATGAAACATGAACGGAAATTGTCAAGAGTGACATAACACCACCTCAAGAGATAAGAGAAAAATAATTACACTTCGGAATGCAAGATGAAGAATGCTTGAACTCCTCAAAACAATACATGTGTTGAACACCATGTTTGATTTTGAGTATAGCTTGGCGGATCATCACTTCAAGAGATATCTTGAAGAACAATTGAAGAATGAAAAGAATCCTTGACGAACCACCATGTAGAGCCTCCATGAAAAACTCCGGTAATAAAAGAATGATCAAACGAAAGGAAAGTTGAAAAGAACTCCAGGAGAAGCCTTGCAATGATTAGATGGAGCTTCGCGATGAGATAATGCAGAAAACATGGAACTCCGGAAAAGAAAAGATGAAGCATCTCAAACCGAGAATGTGACATGATGAATAACTCTGGAAAGAAGAAATTAGATCCCTTGGATGAAACAATAATAAGAATTACGTTATGCATATCCTTCATCAATTTAAATTGATGACAAGCAGTGGATTTGGCATACTACTTATTGTCGCGGAAAGGATTAAGAGAGATATAGCGCAATCTTGAGAAAAGACTTCAACGATCCGCCAGTAAGATTGGAAAGAACAAATGAATTGATATGATAATGTATGAAGAGGAACCTTGAACAAACCGCCGTAAGAATTAAAAAAATGAACGAAGAAAAGATAAAGAAACACCGGGAAGAATTAGAGAACGAATGAAGATACTTGAGAGAATTTGATACAAGAGAACAAAGATATCACGATCGGATTTGGGAATATTTGAATCATGCACCGGTAAGATTTAGAGAAACGAGAGCTGAAAGCTGGAATGAAGAATTATGACATGATGGCCTTCGGAGGAAATAAATGGAAACAACTCATGAAGTGCTCCGGATGGGTAGAAAGAATTCTCACAATTGAAAGCAATTATGAGAGGATGGCATCAAGCTTGAACTACACATCTTCAAGAGAACGGGGCAAGATTTAAGAGAAACTCTTCTTCGGTCTTTAAAATCTGAGAATGACGACGAGAAACACCACCAAGAATTGTTTAGACACTCCAGGAGAATCAAAAGCGAAGAGGTTGAGCCAACGATGAAAAGAATTTGACAGATCTTGGAGAAATACATATGACTAATGATAATTCATTCTTACATCAAACTTGGAGAAGAATTTGAGAGTAACACCGGGAAAATAGAAGAGTCAGGTAAGATCCTGGGAAAAGACATGTGGGTTAGGGCCCACTCAAAAGATACAACATTGAATGATTTAAAAGAGAGACTGCGCGGTTGAATTAAATGGCTTGAATGAGATAACATCCTCGAAATAGCTTGAACGGATTGAGAATGGAAACGAATCTTCTGAGATATCTTCGCACTTCGGATATGAATAGAGAGAGATGAACGATTAAGAGGTGCACCGGCATGGGAAAGCATTTGAAATAAGGAAAGGAATGTGATGAACACTGAAGGCTTGAATTTAGCCCACCAGAGAAGAAAAGAATGAAGAACGATAAACTTGAAGAACATCTTCATGAGAACCACCGGGTAAGAACATTGAGAGAAAAGAATGGAGAGACTTCCCATAAAATAAAAGGATACATGATTAAGAAATCTGAATCTTTGAAGAAAAAGGGTGGGAGGGAGGGAAAACAAAGACAACTTGGGATGGATGAAACAAACACCGGTGAGAAAACTGAGATTGGATCTTGCAAATGGGAAAAATGATAGGATCATCTTGAAGAGAATCGCACCAGTTGGAAATAGAATTGAGATGACAATCTCAATAAATAAGAAGGGTTAGTATTCACATAGGAATATGAGAACACCACTTAGGAAAGTTATGGAATCCACACTTGACATTGAAGCAACTCGAATACCACAACTCAAAACAAAACAAAGGATTGTCTTGCAAAATAAACGGGAAACAAACATATGATAGAGATTTACCCCGATCCCATATCATGCATTTGTCGGAAAGATATTCTAGGAGCTACTTGAATTCCTACCTATAAAACTCCCGAAACTTTCTGGTTATGCAATCAGGTGTTGGGGTTACAGGGGAAGCATAATATCTCACCCAAACTAACAATCCCTACATCCAACTGTAGCCATCCTTCAACACATAACCAAGAAACCTTCGGAATCATGTACCTCAACCTTCGAAAAGCATCAGTTATACGAGTTATGGCAATACTCCCGAAGTCCCTCCCCAGTACTGGGTGGCGTCGAGGTTATCTCACCAACAACTGCATAAAAGAGATTTTCAATGTCGGCGAACTCAGGTATTCCAGAACTGCAACGATAAAATTGTGACGACAACACCTTGGAGCTCAACTCCCCGGGACACTGCCACAACCCCTAAATGTCAGGAGGCACCAAGAACAATGTTCTCGTCACAAGACTATCGGAACGATTCCAAGATACCCGCGTGATCCTAAAAAAAATCGTGAAATTAGAGGAGAGGAAAGTCAAAACTTCTATGTCACGAGGCCTCACAAGAGCGACGAAGGGACTGAGGATTAAAAAGAATCCTACTCTATGATATATATAATCCTAAGACTCAAAACATTTTGTTCTAGACTCAACAACGTCAGCGATTCGATCAAGCAGGGGGGCTCCTAAGTCGGGGATGGCTCTGATACCAACTTGTAACACTCACAATGCGGCTATATCTCCCATGTGTCGAGGCACGACTTAGAGGCATAACCGCATGGTGGTTTTGTTGCAAGAGGGGTAATCTTCACATAATCCCATGTATTGAATAAGAAAGGGATAAATAGTTGGCTTACACTCGCCACATCACACAAATAACAAGTTAAACATACATCATCCAGAATACAATCAAGGTCTGACTACGGAACCAAAATAAAGGAAGACAACCCCAAATGCTAGATCCACGATCATCCCAACTGGGCTCCACTACTGATCATCCGGAAAAGACACATAGTAACAAACATGGTCCTCGTCGAACTCCCACTTGAGTTCGGTAGCATCACCTGCACTAGTATCATCGGCACCTGCAATTGTTTGGAAGTATCCGTGAGTCACGAGGACTCAACAATCTCACACCCGCGAGATCAAGACTATTTAAGCTTATGGGTAGGAAATGGGGTAATGGGGTGGAGCTGCAGCAAGCACTAAGCATATATGATGGCTAACATACGCAAATAAGAGCGAGAAGAGAAGCAGCGCAATAGTCGTGAAGCTAGAAGTGATCAAGAAGTGATCCTGAAACTACTTACGTTCAAACATAACCCAAACCGTGTTCACTTCCCAGACTCCACTGAAAAGAGACCATCACAGCTACACACGCGGTTGATGCATTTTAATTAAGTTAACTGTCAAGTTCTCTACAACCGGACATTAACAAATTCCCATCTGCCACATAACCGCGGGCACGGCTCTTGAAAGTTTATACCCTGCAGGGTTGTCCCAACTTATCCCGTCACAAGCTCTCACGGTCAAGGAAGGATATTCCTTCTCCCAGAAAGACCCGATCAGTCTCAGAATCCGGGTTACAATACATTTCGACAATGGTAAAACAAGACCAGCAAAGCCGCCCAATGTGCCGACAAATCCCAATAAGAGCTGCACATATATCGTTCTCAGGGCACACCGGATGAACAATACGTATGGCAACCGAAGATACCCGAAGTTGCCTAGGGGCGACACCGCAAGTGGCTCTGTTTTGGATCAACACTCAGAGGAGCACTAGCCCGGGGGTTAAAATAAAGATGACCCTTGAGTCTGCAGAACCCAAGGGAAAAAGGCTTGGTGGCAAATGTAAAACCAAGGTTGGACCTTGCTGGAGGAGTTTTATTCAAAGCAAACTGTCAAGGGCGTCCCATAACCCCAACCACGTAAGGAACGCAAAATAAAGGAACATAACACCGGTATGAAAGAAACTAAGGCGGCAAGACTGGAACTAAACACCAGGCATAAGGCCGAGCCTTCCACCCTTTATCAAGTATATAGATGCATTAATTAAAATAAGAGATATTGTGATATCCCAACATATCTATGTTCCAACATGGAAAAAACTTCAACTTCACCTGCAACTAGCAACACTATAAGAGGGGCTGAGTAAAAGCGGTAACATAGCCAAACAACGGTTTGCTAGGAAGGTGGGTTAGAGGCTTGACTGGCAATATGGGAGGCATGATATAACAAGTGGTAGGTAGCGCGACATAGCAATAGAAGGAACAACTAGCAAAGCAAAGATAGAAGTGGTATCGAGGGTATGGTCATCTTGCCTGAGATCCCGCAAGGAAGAAGAACGAGTCCATGAAGAAGACAACCGGACGTAGTCGAACGGATCCTCACAAACGCGACGTTACCGGAACTAACAAGAAGAAGCAACACCGGAAAGGAGCAACCAACATGGTAAACCAACAAGCATAAGCATGGCATGATGCACAACCAAGTATGATGCATGTCCGGTTTAAATATGCATGGCATGGCAAAGAGCTTCAAACAATACTATAAATTAAGTGGAGCTCAATATGCAACAAGTTGCATATTGACAAAACACCACATTCCAGTATTTAGTTCACTCTCGTTTATGTACCCAACAATGTTAAATGTTGTTAAACATGCAAGAGGTGAAGCATATAAAGACTACCTATCTTGACAAGTTTAAATGAGGCCGGATATCACAAACAACAAATCCAAAAAATCCCCATGTGCATATTTTGAATTTGGTACTGTTCTGCCCTAAACCATATTTTAGAGTTGTTAAACATGCAAAGTATTGCCGCCATGTTAATCTATGCATTTTTCTACCCCATTTACATATAAAGTTTATTAAATTTGGAGCTACGATTATTTAGTTATGAAATAAAACATTTTAACATGGCATTATGCAAAATAAACACAAAAAACATTTTAAACATTTTAAACATGCATGAAAGTTGGATATTATGAAACTAGATGAAATTCTAGTCATTTTACATATATAAGTTATTTACATATGATGCATGGTTAATTAGTTATTAAAAGCATGGAGAGCAAGGACTTTTCTGCAAACCTGTAGTTCTCTAATTAATCAGCAAATTTGTTCGCGGAAAAAAATAGTGACTCGGGCCGAAACTGAGATCTGGCCCAACAGAAGGAAAAAAAACAGAGGGGCACTAGGGTGGCCTCACCATGGGCCAAGCCCAGATCGGGAGGTGGGCCTTGGCGGGGCTGGGCCGACGCGCTGCTGGCCCATGAGCCGCGTGGGAGGCTGGCCAGTTTGCACGACGAGGAGGGGCACGGTCAACGGGAGTGGGGCGGCGCTGCGAGCGTCTCCTCCTGCTCGAGGCAGAAGCAGGGGAGGTCGGCGACGGTGCGGGACTCTAGGGCATCAGACTTGATGAGCTCGGGCACGAGAGGCAGCGCAGGGGAGGCAACAACACTGAGGACCCCGGTGGTTCCTGGCAGATGATGGGGAAACGGGCGGAGACAGCGGACGTAGTAGGGCCAGGGCGCGCGAAGCTAAGGGCGGCCCGACGAGGCGACGGCGCGGTCAACGTGCGGGCGAACCAAGCGAGCAGAGGCAGGGGCGTCCTCCTCCCTGTTCGAAAGAAGCAGACGCAGGGCATGGGTCTTGGTGCTGGAACTTGGAGGCCGAAGCGGGAGAGGTGCCCATGGCGCCGCGTGGGACTTGGTGGGGGGGGTTCCGGCGACAAGGAGCACGGGGACGCCGAGCTGCATGGTGCAGGAGATGGATCTGACATGGCTCGCCAGATCTGGCACGGGAGGAGCTTGGGAGGGCATCATGGCGTCGGTGTGCTCCTGGTTGTGCTCCTGCAAGGTGCGGAGGCCATGGCTCGTTAGATAGAGAGAGAGAGAGAGCTGAGACAGGAAAAGACAAAGGGAAGAAAGAGAGGGCGCGAGGTGGGAGTCCGATCTTGTGGCGGTGCTCATCTCCGACGAGCTGGCAGGTGACGCGCCGGACGATGGAGGAGGGGATACTGGTGAAGGAGATCGGGGGAGGAGATGCTGGTTGGTTCGGTTTGGAAACTGAGGAGAGGGGCTAGGTGGATCGAGATGGATCCCGAGGTGGGAGGTGGAGTGTGGCGGCGGCAAGGAGGAAGTATGGGACATGTCTCCTAGATTTTAGGGTTGCCCCAGTTATATATGCTGGTGGATTAGGTTAGGGGGTATTCGGTCCGTCCGATCATAATCGGGCGGTCGAGATTAAATAGGTTAGGGGGTATTCGGTCCGTCCGATCGTAATTGGAGAAGCCTCCCCCAAGCTTGTGGAAGACTCTCTTCTTCAATTTGCACAAAATTATATATATCCCTTAAGGCAGCTTGTTTCTTATGAGCAGGTAAATATTTAGGAGAGAAGTAATACATCATATCCTGGAGACTACGCACACAACTAGGATCAAGAGAATTAAACCATATCTTAGCGTCACCCTTTAATGAGAACGGAAATATTTTAAGGATATAAAAGTAGCCAGTTCTCTCGTCATTAGTGAACAGGGTGGCTATATCATTTAATTTAGTAAGATGTGCCACAACAGTTTCAGATTCATAGCCATAAAAAGGTAGCTTGTGCTATATCTCTAGATTCCCCCATAGTTATACTACAAAGAAAAATCTCTAAATTCAGATTTGCGAGGTTCACTAGCACTACCCCATTGTGGAAGTTTGCAAGCAGTGGTAAAGTCCTCTAAGTCCATAGTGTAAGAATTTTCATAGAGGTCAAACATGATAGTTTGAGAATTACGTGAAGATGAAAATTCAAACCTCCTCACAAAGGAACTAGTGAGATAATGGTACTGGCGACATTTTTCTGCCTCGAAGCTCACAAGATCGGCGTTACGCAAATATGCGTTAAATTCTTCCTTAATTCTAGCTTGATCCATGAAGTCCTCTGAAGGCCATTCACAAGGCCGCACTGGAGCGTCCCTTGGTGGCTCATCATCAGCATCACGCATTGCAAGCCTGGGTCCTTGTTTCCTTGAAGAACCACCTTGGTACATTTTCCTAAACATATTTCGTCCTCTGAAAAATTTCTGAAATTTTTAGTAACTTCAAATAAAAGTGAACCAAAGTCAACAAAATTGATAGCAACTACTCCTACAAGTGCCTAGAGCCTATATCATGCATCAAAACTACTTGGAACCACATAAATTTGACATGCAAGCTCAAGAACAGGGTCACCTAAGCATCAAAAATATGCAATGAATAAAGCACTAGAACAAAAACTAATTGGACCATCGGAGGAGTCACATACCAAGGAACAATCCCCCAAAGCAGTTTTGTGAGAGGTGCTTTGAGCAAGGAGATCGAAATCGCAGCAAAATCAGCTAGAACTCGTGCTTGAGCTGGATAATGGTGTTTGTGGGAGGAAGAAGGAGTGTGTGGGTGCAGGAATAAGTGGAGGAGGGCCACCGTGGGCCCACGAAGCAGGGGGCGCGCCCAGGGGGGTAGGGCGCGCCCTCCACCCTCGTGGCCAGGTGGATGCCCCCCTGCTGTGTTCTCAGTGCCAAATATTCTCAAATATTCCAGAAAAAATCATATTTAAATTTCAGGGCATTTGGGAACTTTTATTTTCGGGGTATTTTTATATTGCACGGATAATCAGCAAACAGACAAAAATTACTATTTTTGCTTTATTTAATATAAATAACAGAAAGTAAAAAGAGGGTACAGGGAGTTGTGTTTTCTAAATTCATCCATCTCATGATCATCAAAAGGAATCCACTAACAAGGTTGATCAAGTCTTGTTAACAAACTCATTCCGAATAACATGGAACCGGATAATTTTCGAATAACACTAGGTTACCTCAACGGGGATATGCACATCCCCAACAATAAGAATATCATATTTCTTCTTGACAGTAGGAAGAGGAAATTCAAAACCTCCAATACTAATTGTTGAAAATTTTCCAATAGAATTGATACTGTGGACTTGAGGTTGTTTCCTCAGAAAGAGTACCGTATGCTCATTACCATTAACATGAAAAGTGACATTGCCTTTGGTGCAATCAATAACAGCCCCTGGACTATTAAAAAAGGGTCTTCCAAGAATAATAGACATACTATCGTCCTCGGGAATATCAAGAATAACAAAGTCCGTTAAAATAGTAACGTTTGCAACCACAACAGGCACATCCTCACAAATACCGACAGGTATAGCAGTTGATTTATCAGCCATTTGCAAAGATATTTCAGTAGGTGTCAACTTATTCAAATCAAGTCTACGATATAAAGAGAAAGGCATAACACTAACACCGGCTCCAAGATCACATAAAGCAGTTTTAACATAGTTTCTTTTAATGGAGCATGGTATAGTTGGTACTCCGGGATCTCCTAGTTTCTTAGGTATTCCACCTTTAAAAGTATAATTAGCAAGCATGGTGGAAATTTTAGCTTCCGGTATCTTTCTTTTATTAGTAATAATATCTTTCATATACTTAGCATAAGGATTCATTTTAAGCATATCAGTCAAACGCATACGCAAAAAGATAGGTCTAATCATTTCAGCAAAGCGCTCAAAATCCTCATCATCCTTTTTCTTGGATGGCTTAGGAGGAAAAGGCATGGGTTTCTGAACCCATGGTTCTCTTTCTTTACCGTGTTTCCTAGCAACAAAGTCTTTCTTATCATAACGTTGATTCTTTGATTGTGGGTTATCAAGATCAATAGCAGGTTCAATTTCTATATCATTATCATTACTAGGTTGAGCATCAACATGAACATTATCATTTACATTATCACTAGTTTCATGTTCATTACCAGATTGTGTTTCAGCATCAAAAATAGAAATATCATTTGGATTCTCAGGTGTTTCAGCAATAGGTTCACTAGAAGCATGCAAAGTCCTATCATTTTTCTTTTTCTTCCTTTTAGAAGGACTAGGTGCATCTATATTATTTCTCTGAGAATCTTGCTCAATTCTCTTAGGGTGGCCTTCAGGATACAAAGGTTCCTGAGTCATTTTACCAGTTTTAGTAGCCACTCTAACAACATAGTCCTTATTCTTACTATTCAATTCATTGAGCAAATCATTTTGAGCTTTAAGTACTTGCTCTACTTGATTTGTAACCATAGAAGCATGTTTACTAATAAGTTTAAGTTCACCTTTGACATTAGCCATATAATCACCCAAGTGTTCAAGCATATCAGCACTGTTTTAATTCTCTACCGAAATAAGCACTAAAGTCTTCTTGCTTAACCATAAATTTATCAAACTCATCTAAGCATGGGCTAGCAAACTTGGTGAATGGGATTTCAGCTTTATCATACATATAGAGAGAATTTACCTTTACTACCTATGTCGGGTTATCAAGAACATGTGTTTCTTCAATAGGTGATGGATTAAGACCATATATTTCTTCAACGGGGGGTAAATTAAGACCATGTATTTCTTCAATAGGAGGTAAATTCTTAACATCTTCAGCTTTAATACCCTTTTCTTTCATGGATTTCTTTGCCTCTTGCATATCTTCAGGACTGAGAAATAGAACATCCCTTTTCTTCGGAGTTGGTTTAGGAATAGGCTCAGGAGTTGGCTCAGGAAGTGTCCAATTATTTTCATTTGTCAACATATTATTCAATAAAATTTCAGCTTCATCCGGTGTTCTTTCCGTGAAAACAGAACCAGCACAACTATCCAGGTAATCTCTGGAAGCATCGATTAGTCCATTATAAATGATATCAAGTATTTCATTTTTCTTAAGAGGGTGATCAGGCAAAGCATTAAGTAATTGGAGAAGCCTCCCCCAAGCTTGTGGGAGACTCTCTTCTTCAATTTGCACAAAATTATATATATCCCTTAAGGTAGCTTGCTTCTTATGAGCAGGGAAATATTTAGCAGAGAAGTAATAAATCATATCCTGGGGACTACGCACACAACCAGGATCAAGAGAATTAAACCATATCTTAGCATCACCCTTTAATGAGAACAGAAATATTTTAAGGATATAAAAGTAGCGAGTTCTCTCGTCATTAGTGAACAGGGTGGCTATATCATTTAATTTAGTAAGATGTGCCACAACAGTTTCAGATTCATAGACATTAAAAGGATCGGATTCAACCAAAGTAATTATCTCAGGATCAATAGAGAATTCATAATCTTTATCAGTAACAAAGGTAGGTGAAGTAGCATAAGCAGGATCATATTTCATTCTAGCATTCAGAGTTTTTTTTGTTTAAGCTTAGCTAATAATTTCTTAAGATCACTTCTATCATTGCAAGCAAGAAAGTCTGTTTTAGTTTCTTCATCCATAACATAGCCCTCGGGAACAAAAGGTAATTCATATTTATTAGGAGAGCTTTCATAATCACTTTCATCAGTATTATCAGTTTCAATGATTTCATTCTCTCTAGCCCTAGCAAGTTGTTCATCAAGAAATTCACCAGGTGGCACGGTAGTATCAGGCATAGAAGTAGTTTCATTGTAAGTATCATGCATAGCAGAAGTGGCATCATCAATAACATGCGACATATCAGAATCAATAACAGAAGCAGGTTTAGGCGTCGTAAGCTTACTCAAAACAGAATGTGAATCAAGTGTAGAGCTAGATGGCAGTTCCTTACCTCCCCTCGTAGTTGAGGGATAAATCTTGGTTTTTGGATCTCTCAAGTTCTTCATAATGATAAGCAGATATAAATCCCAAGTGACTCAAAGAATAGAGCTATGCTCCCTGGCAACGGCGCCAGAAAATATTCTTAATGACCCACAAGTATAGGGGATCGCAACAGTTTTCGAGGGTAGAGTATTCAACCCAAATTTATTGATTCGACACAAGGGGAGCCAAAGAATATTCTCAAGTATTAGCAGCTGAGTTGTCAATTCAACCACACCTGGATAACTTAATATCTGCAGCAAGGTATTTAGTAGCAAAGTAATATGATAGTAGTGGTAACGGTAGCAAAAGTAATGTTTTTGGTATTTTGTAGTGATGATAGCAATAGCAACGGAAAAGTAAATAAGCGAAGAACAATATATGGAAAGCTCGTAGGCAATGGATCAGTGATGGAGAATTATGCCGTATGTGGTTCATCATGTAACAGTCATAACCTAGGGTGACACATAACTAGCTGCAATTCATCAATGTAATGTAGGCATGTATTCCGAATATAGTCATACATGCTTATGGAAAAGAACTTGCATGACATCTTTTGTCCTACCCTCCCGTGGCAGCGGGGTCCTAGCGGAAACTAAGGGATATTAAGGCCTCCTTTTAATAGAGTACCGGACCAAAGCATTAACAGATAATGAATACATGAACGCCTCAAACTACGGTCATCACCGGAAGTGGTCCCGATTATTGTCACTTCGGGGTTGCCGGATCATAACACATAGTTGGTGACTATAGACTTGCAAGATAGGATCAAGAACTCTCATATATTGATGAAAACATAATAGGTTCAGATCTGAAATCATGGCACTCGGGCCCTAGTGACAAGCATTAAGCATAGCAAAGTCATAGCAACATCAATCTCAGAACATAGTGGATACTAGGAATCAAACCCTAACAAAACTAACTCGATTACATGATAAATCTCATCCAACCCATCACCGTCCAGCAAGCCTACGATGGAATTATTCACGCACGGCGGTGAGCATCATGAAATTGGTGATGGAGGATGGTTGATGATGACGATGGGACAGATTCCCCTCTCCAGAGCCCCGAACGGACTCCAAATCAGCCCTCCCGAGAGATTTAGGGCTTGGCGGCGGCTCCGTATTGTAAAACATGATGAATCTTTCTCCCTGATTTTTTCTCTCCGAGCACGAATATATAGAGTTGGAGTTGAGGTCGGAGGAGCTCCAGGGGGCCCACGAGGTAGGGGGCGTGCTCCCACCCTCGTGGCTAGGGTGTGGGCCCCCTGGCCTTGATCTTTTGCCAGTATTTTTTATTATTTTCAAAAGTACGCTCCGTGTAGTTTCAGGTCATTCCTAGAACTTTTGTTTCTGCACATAAATAACACCATGGTAATTCTGCTGAAAACAATGTCAGTCCGGGTTAGTTCCATTCAAATCATGCAAGTTAGAGTCCAAAACAAGGGCAAAAGTGTTTGGAAAAGTATATACGACAAAGGTGTATCAGTAGTGGACTGTGTACATGGTCTAGGGAGGAAAGAGAGGGAAAGCCCGGCAACAGTTTTCGAAGACCGAAATCGTCCGACGTTTTGACCGACTATATTGCCGATGTAGTTATCCGTTGGGGCGTGAAACAGACTCCAAATGCGATGAAAATTGACAGACGGTCTACTGAAAACATAACAACACCGCATGCCAACTTTCAACTCATTCCGAGAACATTTTCCGACCACTTATAAAATACTATTTCGGACGTGCCGCTGGCGCGTGCGAGTGTGTCTGGGCTCAGAACAGACAACGAAGAGAACTGGGGGACCCGGACGGATGCAAGTTTTGAAAACATGCAGATGCAATGCGGATGATGACAAGGCAAAATGCAACACGCAAGCAAATGACATGGCAAAGACAGCGAATAACTGGAAGACACCTGGCACAACGGTCTCGGGGCACTACACAACTGCTCAACGCTGTTGATGTAGTCATCCACCACGGCCGGGTCGATGGTGTACACCACTGAGAGATCCGTCTCCCTCACGTGGGTCTCCACTCTATGCTTGCCGAACTCCATCGGAGCGCTGCCGGACATCCCCTCTCTATGTGTCGTCGTGGGTGTGCTTGTTGTGTTGTGGGGCTCCATCGAAAGTTTGAAGAAACTAAGGTTATAATGGCCGCCGGAATTAAAGGGGAAGCCGGACGGCCAGGAATATCGGCAGGCCCTGATGGCAGTTCTAATTTGGAGCGCGTAACTCCATCGTGCCGCACGTAACTGCATCGCGTGGCAACACGTTCGGTGCAACCGCATGCATATGGCCCCCCCGGAAATGATCGTGCGCATGCCCAACCGCTGGCAGAGCGCGCGCGGAGGGACGCAAGCAGAGTGCTCCGCGGTCGCCTAAAGGAAAAGTTGTCCACAAAGCCGAGCGCGCCAACGAACGCGACAAAGCGCGCCGCGGCGCCTAACAGCGAGCACAACGTGCTGCGGCGCCTAACAGCGAGCAGAGCTTGCCGAGGGACGCGAGCAGAGGACGGCACAGTGATACATGGCAAATAAGACGAACTGTGCGAGCGATGTCGGAGACATCAAGCACGAATCAGATTAGAGTTGCGTGTGCGATACGTGCCAGACAGTTGATCCATCAGAGCTGTTTGTGATGGAATAAGCCGTGTGTGTTGCGGGAAAACGCTTGCTGGTGTATAACCTTAAATTTAACCAAAAAAGTGTTAATGCATGTTACAAAAATTGTATAGTATGTTCAAATATGACTCCAACGATATAATCTATGGCGACATGCATTTGTATTTTATTAGTTAAATCCTACTTATAAACCAGGACGGGGGTATAGTAGGTAATTAAATCACAAACGTTTTTTTATTAACTGTATGTGTACGTGTCCTCTCGTCCTCCTCTTGCACGTCTTGTCACCCTGCTGCCACAGACGGTTTACAGCGCAACCTTGCACAGCGCGCGGGGGCGTTCTTTTGGCCAAACGGTGGCGCCAATGAATCGGCGGTGAGCCCATTCGCATGCAACCTCGCAGGTTCCCACGCAAGCTTCCCGTCCGACTAAGTGAAATACCCCAAAATCCCAATGCTTGTCGGACTGCTATAAAAACCCTCACGACCGGTGAGTCCTATGTCGTATTTTCCCCTCCCTCCCTGTAGCTTATCTCGTCTACTTCTCCCACAATCGCCAATGGCATCGGTCCATCGTCGTCGCTCAGCCACTCCGCCGTCATCAGAGGACAGCTCCAGCTGGGAGGCTACACCGCGGCGGCGACGCAGTCCCTGTCGTAGTGTAGTGCGCGTGGCGTCCCTGTTGGGTGTGCGCGGAACACCCACCACATGCTCCGCCGCCGCTGCCCGTCGGTAGCTGTTGTCGGCCGCCGTTGCCATCTCCCGCTCTGCCGCCGCGACACGAAGGCGGGAGGTGGCCGCCATGGCCGCCACCCCACTACCGGCCACCGAGGCCATCACCCGCTCCGCCACCGTGGCCTGAAGGCGGGAGGTGGTGGTCGTGGCCGCCACCCCATCATCGGCCACCGTGGCCGCCAACCCACCATCGACCACCGGGATCATCACCTGCTCCGCCACCGTCGCCCGAAGGAGGGAGGCAGAGGTGGAGGCCCACACATGCGTCAGCGGCCTTGCACGCTACATCGAGTTCCTGCGGGAGGAGGAGGAGCGCCTCGTCGAGCACGCAAAGAGCCTTACCGCAGCCATGGCCACAGCACACGCTGACACAGAGGCGAGGAATCAGGAGATCTACGAGCAGTCCGGCCGCTTCGAGAGGGATGGTCTGGAGCGGCAGTGGGCGTTCGAGCTGGCGAGCATCGTTGAACATGCAGTAGGGGCAGGCACCGTATTGCATTTGTCCAGCTCATCGGTAGGCTCCTCCTCCTCCTGTGCCTCTTACTGAGCGCGCTCGGCAGAGGAGAGGATGCCGGAAGTAGCACAAAGCCCCTCCGTGGTAGTAGTAGTATTTAGGGGCTATTTTGTTCAGTTCATCTGACTATAGATGTGTGGTCGAACTGTACAAACTTAGTTAATGCATAAAAATGTCCAAACGAACCCCGAAAAATCACAAAATTTCCCACAACACTCCTGTTGTTCTATGTTGACACGAGAAAAAAATTGAAAGCAATAAGAGGCAATGGATATCGTTTTGTCCCCAAAGGTGGGATGTTCCCTACCGAAAACCATCATGCTTGTTGTGAGAAGCTCTGGTTTGTGAGAAGCATATACCCAAAGCTGCCCCAAATGGGAAAAAATTTGTACCACGTCATGTTGATGCCGCTCCATGATAGCATGCCAAGTTTCATGAATTTCAGACGAGTTTTGGATTTACTAGAATTTAAAAAGCAGGCATCTCAATGTTTTGCTGGCAATCAACGGTGCCCTGGTGTTTGAAATTCATTCCCATTTCTTGCATGGGACCTAAGCATGCACCCAAGGACACATATTTGATTTTTCAACCAATATATATGCACTGGAGCATGTGCATGTAGTTCAAATTTGAATTATGCACATAAATGCATTGAAAACTCGGTTAATGTATAGAAATGTCCAAACGAACCCCGAAAAATCACAAAAATTCACACAACACTCCTGTTGTTCTACATTGACACGAGAAAAAAATTGAAAGCAATAAGAGGCAATGCATATCGTTTCGTCCCCAAAGGTGGGATGTTCCCTACCGAAAACCATCATGCTTCTTGTGACAAGCTCCGGTTTGTGAGAAGCATATACCCAAACCTGCCCCAAATGGGACTAAATTTGTACCATGGCATGTTGATGCCACTCCATGATAGCATGCCAAGTTTCATGAATTTCAGATGAGTTTTCGATTTACTAGAATTTAAAAAACCAGACATCTCAATGTTTTGCCGGCAATCAACGGTGCCCTGGTGTTTGAAATTCATTCCCTTTTCTTGCATGGGACCTAAGCATGCACCCAAGGACACAGATTTGATTTTCAACCAATTTATATGCATTGGAGCATGTCCATGTAGTTCAAATTTGAATTATGCACATAAATGCATTGAAAATTTAGTTAACGCATAAAAATGTCCAAACGAACCCCGGAAAATCACAAAAATTCACACAACACTCCTGTTGTTCTATGTTGACACGAGGAAAAATATTGAAATCAATAAGAGGCAATGAATATCGTTTCGTCCCCAAAGGTTGGACGTTCCCTACTGAAAACCATCATGCTTGTTGTGAGAAGCTCCGGTTTGTGAGAAGCATATACCCAAACCTGCCCCAAATGGGACAAAATGTGTACCACGACATGTTGATGCCGCTCCATGATAGCATGCCAAGTTTCATGAATTTCAGATGAGTTTTGGATTTACTAGAATTTAAAAACCAGGCATCTCAATGTTTTACCGGCAATCAATGGTGCCCTGGTGTTTGAAATTCATTCCCATTTCTTGCATGCGACCTAAGCATGCACTCAAGGACATCTATTTGATTTTTCAACCAATTTATATGCATTGGAGCATGTGCATGTAGTTCAAATTTGAATTATGCACATAAATGCATTGAAAACTCAGTTAATGCATAAAAATGTCCAAATGAACCCCGAAACATTCCAAAATTGAACACAACACTCTTGTTGTTCTATGTTGACACTCGAAAAAAATTTGAAAGCAATAAGAGGAAACAGATATCATTTCGTCCCCAAAGGTGGCACGTTCCCTACCGAAACCATCACGCTTGTTGTGAGAAGCTTATACCCAAACCTGCCCCCAAATGTGACAAAAATTTTACCATGTCATTTTGATGCCGCTACATGATAGCATGCCAAGTTTCATGAATTTCAGATGAGTTTTGGATTTACTAGAATTTAAAAACCAGGTATCTCAATGTTTGCGGCCGAGTGACGGTGGCAGGGTGTTTGAAATTCATTCCCATTTTTTGCAGGGACCTAAGCATGCAACCAAGGACACATATTTGATTTTTCACTAAGTTTATATGCACTGGAGCATGTGCATGTTGTTCAAATTTGAATTATGCGCATAAAATGCCTGGAAAACCCAGTTAATGTATAAAAAATGTACAAACGAACCCTGAATAATTCCAATTTTTTTGACGACACATCTATAGTTGCATGTTCATTGCAGATAAAAGTTCTAACAATTCAAACACCATGCTTTGTAGTTGTGACCCCATTACGTAATTCAAATGATCAAGATGACAAATCAAGTAGATCGCACACAGTTTATTATCACCAACCATGTGAGATGCAACACAAAATATCTTGGAGCATCGTTGGTGTATAGTACTATAAATCAAGTAGATCACACACAGTTAGTCTGCTTTGTGTACCCAAATTATGCAATGACGTGGATGACCACTGTAACCAGGGAAATTTGAACCAAATTTTTTGACGTTCAAACTCAACACACATGGGTTAAGCTATCTGAATCGTTTGTGATGTTCACATATTGTACACAGTTTTGAATAAGGGACCGTGTCTGATGACACTTTACGCGCCAGTTTTTTGGCTGAAGCGATTCTAAAATTTTAGCTTCCGCGGAAGTATCTACCTCCCCCCTCTCCCTTACCAAAAGCCACATTTCCTCTTTCTGCCTTCCTTTCCAAGTTGAAACCTTCACTCCTTGCTTGCAGCGCCACCGTCTCCTCGCCGGCGACCCTCCTTCACGCTCCTCGGCCTCACCTATCTAGGAAGGTAATCCACACCCGACCCCCATCCTCTTCCTCCTTCCACATCCCACATGCCCCTACCGCCGGTGCGAGCGCGACACCTTCCACCCAAATCACCGACCCCTCCACCAGATAAGCGCCGGCCTAAGCCATGGTGCACGTAGTATAGCCAGGACCTCAAGGAGCATTTGGCAGTGAAGAAGCAAATCGCGGCCGCACGCGCGGATGAGGTCGCGATGGCTACCATTCATGCCGGCCCTAGATCTTGAAGGATGTAGCGACCCGACCTTAGATGGTCAAGTCTCTGTGCTTCAGTGTCATCCCTGAATCGGTAATGCTGACACACACAGTACTCAAGGATTTATAGCAGAGTAGCAATCACACACTTATTACATCGAATGTCTCCAAAGAGAACTTATTACAAAAATATGGCTTAAGGCCATCTAATGCGATAACAGCGGAAGGCTTGGAAGATAAAGTGAGTCCATCAACTCCAACGGCATAGCTGAGCTACACGGCAACGACCTAACGAACCCTACTCCTCGTCTGAAAAGTCTGCAACATAATACGTTGCAGCCCAAAAGCGGGTCAGCACATGGAATATGCTGGCAATGTAACACAATAGAGCATGAACAGAGTAATGCTATATCTATATGCATATTTGGCTGTGGAAAGCTCTATGGTTATTTATTTGCGAAAAGCCAATTTTTTCCTACAACAAAGGAAGATATTTTAATTTAACTATCATGGTGGTTGAACAATATTGAGAAGGTACCCCCAACTCAATCCCAAATTAAAGTAGTTAACAACCCAACAATATTAGTTAAGAGTGATGAGATACATGTGATAACCCAAGTACTAGATACTCAAAATTGTCCATAACCGGGGACATGGCTAACCATGATTAGATTGTACACTCTGCAGAGGTTTGCGCACTTTTCCCCACAAGACTCGACCGCCTCCGTTAGATTTCTCGCACTACATGGTGTTTGAGAAACGGATGACCGAAACACAGTCTTTCAGAAACGTTAACTCTCTACTCCGGGTAGACCATACGAAACCTACAAAACCCACTACCTGCTGATCTACCTCTTCAAGAGCTTCACGTAACCTACTCAACTATGCTAGAGCCCATAATAGTTTGTGGCTGCACACGGAAGTTTCTAGCATGAATCATCTCAGTTCCCTCTGAGCCTGGGTGGCGGTCCATAGGAAGATCACACGGGTACCCCGGGATTTCCAAACAAAAACAGACAACACTGGGTTCCCCAGGTGCCTCAATCCACCCAGATGTTAATTTAAGTTGCCACCTTAAGTTGAACCATTAATTAACACTCTCAAATCTGTCATGGATTTCACTCAAACCCAAACCACGTCTACGAGCATAGCATAGTAATATGAGCAACGCATAGAAGTAACTCCCAAGGTTTGATAGTAACAGGGCAATAGGTTCTACCTCAATATAGCAACGCGTAGAAGTAACTCCCAAGGTTTGATAGTAATAGGGCAATAGGTTCTACCTCAATAACTACTTCCCAACCCACAAGTTAATGACATCCTAATCATGCAATGTTTGAGGATTTGAACTAATGCATAAAAACTGGGTGATAAAGGGGTATGATCAAAGTGTTACTTGCCTTGCTGACGATCCACGAATCCTAGGGACTCGTAGTAACACGCTTCGCACTCCGGGTGTTCTATCGCAAACAAACAATAACATACATAAGCAACAAGCAAAGATGCACAAGCAAAACTCAAATAAGAGAGGTTGACCGGAAAGTTCAACTTAAGAACTCCAGTTTGCAAAAAGAATCAAATCAAACGGAGCAACGAAACTCAAACGGCGAAAGAAACAAGATCCGTTTACTAATCTGGACTAAGGTCAAATTTTACAGTAGCAAAAACTTGTTCAAGTTGTTTAAACAGAAAGAGGGTCTCGAAACGAAGATCTAGGCGCTTGAATCGCCTGATTCCGACTAACGAGCGAAAAGATAAACAGAAACTAAGATCGGATCAGAAATCGCGATCGAAAATAATCGCGGATAAATCCGACAAAAAGAAAACTGACGAACAGACTAACGAACGAGCGTTCGTTAACTGTAACTAACGGGAGAAAACTGTTCGTTAAAACGAACATACGGATGAATGTCCACAATTTAGAAGAACCGAGAAAAACCGACGAACCGATCTAAAAAAATGAACTAGGGTTTCTAAAAAAATGAATGGTTTTTTTTTAAAAAAATCGGTGTCTCGGTTCCGGCACGGTACCTCCGGCGAGGCGGGGTTGGGCGGCGGGGCGGCGGCTCGCGTGGAGGCGGGGCTTGGCGGCGGCGCGGGCGGCGGCTACGGGGGGCGAGGTGGCGGCAGGCGGCGCGGGGCGGCTGCGGTGGTGGTGGGGGTCGGGGCGACGCGTATATAAGGAGGGGGGCAGCGACTTGGGGGAGGGGGCAAGGCGCGGCGGAGGAGGAGTCCGGCTCGGACTCCTGTCCGAGTCGGCGGCGGCGGCGCACGCGCGCGAGGAAGGCGGCGGCGGCGATTGGGCGGGCGGCCCGGCTGGGCTTCGGCCCAGTCGGCTGGAGATTTTTTTCAAACAATTTCGCCGACAGAAATAAAATCCTAGAAAATAAAATGAAAATCTAAAAATGCCAAAACAAATTTTCACCGTCTAAATAAAATATTTAGAACGAGATGAACATTTTCTTGGCCCTAAAATGCAATTTTGAAAACGTGCAATTTTTCTAATGCAAATAAAATCCAAATAAACTCAAATAAAATAAAAAAAATGATTTTAATAGTTTTCCTCCAATATTTCAGTTATGTTGGAGAAGTCATATTATCTCCTCTCTTATATTTTTAAATACGAAATATTTTTCGGAGAGAAAATAATTAAAATCGAAGATCCTTGTTTCATTATTTGATAAAAATCAAATATGAAAACCGGGAAATCCCCAACTCTCTCTGAGGGTCCTTGAGTTGCTTAGGATTTCGAGGATTGCGGAACGAAAATGCCATAAAATATGATATGCATGAATGACCTATGTATAACATTCCGAATTGAAAATTTGGGATGTTACAAACCTACCCCCCTTAAGATGAATCTCGCCCTCGAGATTTGGGTTGGCTAGAAAATAGGTGTGGGTGGTCTGTGAGTAGATCATCCTCTCGTTCCCAGGTGGCTTCATCCTCGGTATGGTGGCTCCACTAAACTTTGCAAAACTTGATAACCTTGCTGCGGGTGACTCAGCTGACAAACTCAAGAATCTTAACTGGCTTCTCCTCATAAGTCAAATCACTGCCCAATTGAATCGCCTCCAAGGGTACTGTATCTCTTAATGATATATCGGCCATCTCAGCATGACACTTCTTCAACTGTGAAACGTGGAACACATCATGAATTCCTGACAATCCCTCAGGTAACTCCAACTTGTAGGCAACTTCTCCCATTCGTTCCAAAACACAATACGGTCCAACAAATCTCGGGGCTAACTTCCCCTTAACTCCAAAACATTTCACTCCTCGCAAGGGTGATAGTCGCAAATATGCTATGTCTCCAATTTCATATGTTACCTCCTTGCGTTTCGAGTCTGCGTAACTCTTCTGCCTGGACTGAGCAATCTCCAGTCTATCACGAATCAGTTTAACCTTTTCCTCAGACTGCTTGATTAAGTCTGGTCCAAACAACTGGCGATCTCCTACCTCATCCCACATCAACGGCGTTCTGCACCTGCGTCCATACAGGGCTTCAAACAGTGCCATCTTCAAACTGGCTTGGTAGCTATTGTTGTACGAGAACTCTGCGTAAGGCAAATTGTCATCCTAGCTAGATCCATAATCTAGCGCACAGGCTCTCAACATGTCCTCCAAAATCTGATTGACTCTCTCAGTCTGTCCATCCGTCTGCGGGTGAAACGATGTACTGAACTCCAATCTTGTTCCCAAAGTCTGGTGTAACTGATGCCAAAACTTTGAAGTAAAATGTGTTCCTCTATCTGATACGATGGTCCTCGGAACTCCGTGCATACATACGATCCTGGACATATATATCTTGGCCAACTTCGCACTTGTATAGGTGGTTTTCACTGGGATAAAGTGAGCCACTTTGGTCAAGCGATCAACTACTACCCATATAGAATCATATTCTGCTTTGGTTCTGGGAAATCCGGTGATAAAGTCCATGCCAAGTTTATCCCACTTCCATTCGGGTATCGGCATAGGCTGTAACAGTCCTGCTGGCTTCTGATGCTCTGCTTTTACGCTCTGACATACATCACATATGGCTACATACTCGGCAATATCCTTCTTCATACCAGTCCACGAGAAATGTTCCTTCAAATCCAAATACATCTTGGTGTTTCCGGGGTGTATCGAGTATGGTAAGTCATGAGCCTCCTGAAGTATCAACTTCCTGATCTCAGGGTTATTGGGCACATAAACTCGGTCCTCAAACCATAAGGTATCGTGCTCATCCTCGCGAAAACCTTTGGCTTTTCCTTTACTCATCTTCTCCTTTATCTCGGCAATCTCTTTGTCATCCTTCTGAGCTTCTCGAATCTTGCCTAGCAATGTAGACTGAACCTCCATTGTGGCAACAAAACCTCTAGGAACAATCTCTAATCGAAGTTCCATGATATCCTCTGCTAACTCCTTTGGCAATCCCTTACTTTCAAGGATATTGGCATAACTCTTCCGGCTCAAAGCGTCTGCTACGACATTGGCCTTTCCTGGATGATAGTGTAGCTTCATGTCGTAATCTTTTATGAGCTCCAACCATCTCCTCTGCCTAAGGTTCAGCTCCTTCTGTGTGAAGATGTACTTCAAACTCTTATGATCCGTGTACACATCACAACTGTTTCCAATAAGGTAATGTCTCCAAGTCTTCAATGCATGCACTACGGCTGCTAGCTCCAAATCATGCGTGGCATAGTTCAACTCATGAGGTCTTAGTTGTCATCAGGCATACAAAACAACTCTTCCGTCCTGCATAAGCACACATCCAAGTCCTAAGCGGGAGGCGTCGCAATACACTTGGAAATCCTTATGTATATCTGGCAGTGTCGGCACTGGGGCTGTAGTCAAACGTTTCTTCAGCTCCTGGAAACTTGCCTCGCAATCTTCCGTCCATTTAAACTTAGTATCCTTCTTCAATAGTTCAGTCATTGGCTTCACAATCTTGGAAAAATTCTCAATGAATCTCCGGTAGTATCCTGCGAGTCCAAGGAAACTACGGATCTCGCTAACTAAAGTGGGTGCCAACCATTCAGTGACTGACTGAACCTTGCTGGGGTCTACTGCTATTCCTTCTCCTGATATAACATGTCCAAGGAATCCGACTTCCTTCAACCAAAATTCGCATTTGCTAAACTTAGCATACAACTGGTGTTCCCTGAGTTTCTCGAGAACTAACCGCAAATGCTCCTTGTGCTCCTCTTCATTCTTCGAGTATACCATAATATCATCAATGAACACCACAAAAAACTTGTCCAAATATTCCATGAACACCTTGTTCATCATGCTCATGAAATAGGCAGGGGCGTTAGTCAGTCCAAACGACATGACCGTATATTCGTATAATCCATACCGCATGGTGAAAACTGTCTTTGGTATATCCTTCTCTCGAATCTTCAACTGATGATATCCCGATCATAGATTGATCTTTGAAAACACTTTAGCTCCTTGCAGCTGATCAAACAGATCATTGATTATCAGCAGTGGATACTTGTTCTTAATCGGCACTTCATTCAAGGCTCGATAATCAACAACCATCCTTAGGGATTTATCCTTCTTCTCAACCAAAAGTACTGGGGCTCCCCAAGGTGACAAACTTCTTCGAATGTAGCCTTTCTCCAATAACTCCTTGATCTGTTTCTTAATTTCCTCCAGATCATTTGCGGGCATCCGATAGGGTCTCTTGGATATTGGCCCTATACCTGGCAATAGCTCTATCAAAAACTCAATGTCTCTATCCGGTGGCATGCCTGGTAACTCCTTTGGGAAAACATCCGGGTAGTCCTTCACTACAGGCAGTTCCTCCTGAACAACTCCCGTGAGGGCATTCACTTGGCTCCTCCTAGGCACATGCCTAGATACATACTTAATCCTTTTTCCCTCCGGGGTGGTGAGATAGATCGACTTACTAGCACAGTAAATGCTTCCTCCATATTTTGACATCCAGTCCATACCTAATATCACATCCAATCTTTGTGACTCCAAGATAATTAGGTCGGACAAAAAAACATGTGTGCCAATGGTTAGGGGTATCTGGTCGCACCATCGGCTAGCCATGTACTCTGTACCCTAACCTCTCCAGTGTCTATATAAACCGGAGGGTTTTAGTCCGTAGGACAACATACAATCATACCATAGGCTAGGTTCTAGGGTTTAGCCTCCCCGATCTCGTGGTAGATCTACTCTTGTACTACCTATATCATCAATATTAATCAAGCAGGACGTAGGTGAGGGAGTCCTGGGTTAGGGGGTGTCCGGATAGTCGGACTATACCTTCGGCCGGACTCCTGGACTATGAAGATACAAGATTGAAGTCTTCATCCCGTGTCCGGAAGGGACTTTCCTTGGTGTGGAAGGCAAGCATTGGCGATACGGATATGTAGATCTCCTACCATTGTAACCGACTCTGTGTAACCCTAGCCCTCTCCGGTGTCTATATAAACCGGAGAGTTTTAGTCCGTAGGACGAACAACAATCATACCATAGGCTAGCTTCTAGGGTTTAACTAGCTTCTAGGGTTTAGCCTCTCTGATCTCGTGGTAGATCTACTCTTGTACTACCCATATCATTAATATTAATCAAGCAGGATGTAGGGTTTTACCTCCATCAAGAGGGCTCGAACCTGGGTAAAACATCGTGTCCCCTGCCTCCTGTTACCATCCGACCTAGACGCACAGTTAGGGACCCCCTACCCGAGATCCGCCGGTTTTGACACCGACATTGGTGCTTTCATTGAGAGTTCCTCTATGTCATCACTTTTAGGCCCGATGGCTTCTCCAATCATCAACAGCGATGCGATCCAGGGTGAGACTTTTCTCCCCGGGCAGATCTTCGTATTCGGCGGCTTTGCACTACAGGCCAATTCGCTTGGCCATCTGGAGCAGATCGAAAGCTATGCCCCTGGCCATCATGTCAGATTTGGAAGTTTGAACTACACGGCCGACATCCGCGGGGACTCGATCTTCGACGGATTCGAGCCACAGCCGAGCGCGTCGCACTGTCACGATGGGCATGATTTAGCTCTGCCGCCGAACAGTGCCCTGGAGGCCGCACCTGTGTCCGCTCCGACCCCTAGCTCGGAGCCGATCACACCAATCGAGGATAGGTGGTTAGACACCGCCTCAGGGGCTGCAATCTCTATGGTGATCGAGCCGAACACCTGCCCTATTCTCTGCAAAGCCCGTGACTCCAAGGAGCCGGACTCCTCTCCAGACTCCGAGCCCTCCGCGCCCCGATCAATCGAACCCGATTGGGCGCCGATCATGGAGTTCACCGCCGCGGACATCTTTCAGCACTCGCCCTTCGACGATATTCTGAATTCACTAAAGTCTCTCTCTTTATCAGGAGAGCCCTGGCCGGACTATGGTCAACAAGGTTGGGATGCGGATGATGAAGAAATTCAAAACCCACCCACTTCGTAGCCACTGTTGATAATTTAAATGACGTGCTCGACTTCGACTCCGAAGACATCAACGGTATGGACGACGATGTAGGAGATGAAGACGAACCAACGCCTATAAGGCACCGGACAACCACCTCATCTCATGATGTATACATGGTGGACACACCCAAAGGAAGCGACGACGAGGAACACATGGATGCAATGAGGGATCGTTCACTCGAAAAGCAATCAAAGTGGCGACGTAAGCGCCGCTCCAAGCCCCGCCTCGACAGAGACAACAGTCATACAGACCCAGCCATAGAGCAGGACGAGCTGACAGATGACGAACATGCCTTTGAGCAAGCGTCCGAACAGGGAAACTTGGATAAACAAACCGAACACCCCGTCCCCGGCGAAAACAACAGTCCGGACAACCTTACGCCGGATAAACTCATGGAGCAAAAGAACCTCCACAAAAGGCTCGTCGCCACTGCGCATAGCCTGAAAAAGCAGAAGCGGAAGCTCAAAACTACGAAAGATGCACTCAGAATCAGATGGAGCAAAGCACGCAACACCGCAGACAAATATGCCGACAGTCGCCGCACAAAAAGCTATCCAAAGCGAAAGCTACTGCCTGAATTTGATGAGGAGGCCTTAGAGCCCCCGCAGTCAAAAAATAGGAAAGCCATCCGGTCGGATGGATGACCGCATGGCCAACATGGAGCGGCAAGCGGCGCCGCACACAAGCTGGCACGCGATCCACCAAAGGATCCGCATCAAAAAGACGGCCCAGCCAGATCTATATACGGGCCAAGAAAGCAAGCTCTAGTAAGCAATGCAACACAACAAATATCCGAACATCATGGCACACCCAAATATAGGGGTGCCGCACACCCCCTATGTTTCACCGACGAGGTGCTGGACCATGAATTTCCAGCGGGATTCAAGCCCGTAAACATAGAGGCATACGACGGAACAACAGACCCTGGGGTCTGGATCGAGGATTATATCCTCCACATACACATGGCCAGAGGAGATGACCTCCACGCCATAAAATACTTACCCCTCAATCTTAAAGGGCCAGCCAGGCATTGGCTCAAAAGCCTCCCCGAAAACACCATTGGAAGTTGGGAAGAGCTTGAGGATGCTTTCCGGGCAAATTTTCAAGGGACCTATGTCCGCCCTCCGGATGCAGACGATCTCAGTCACATAACTCAACAGCCCGGAGAGTCAGCCCGGAAATTCTGGAACAGATTTCTTACTAAAAAGAATCAGATAGTCGACTATCCGGACGCCGAAGCCCTAGCAGCTTTTAAGCACAACGTCCGAGACGAATGGCTCGCCAGACACCTCGGCCAAGAAAAGCCAAGAGCAATGGCCGCATTGACAAGCCTCATGACCCGCTTTTGCACAGGAGAGGACAGTTGGTTGGCAAGATGCAGCACCCGCGACCCAAGTACATCCGAAGTTAGGGATGGAAACAGAAAACCCCGACGCGGCAAGGACTAGCGCCAGAATAAGGGAAATAGCCCGAAGAGCATGGCGGTCAACGCCGGATTCAAAAGCTCGCAGGAGAATCAGAGAAAGCCGCCCCTCAATAACAGGGACGAGCTATCCAACTTAAACAAAATCTTGGACAAGGTATGTCAAATACACAGTACTCCCGGGAAGCCTCCGAACCATACCCCACAGAGATTGTTGGGTTTTCAAGCAAGCCGGCAAGCTCAACGCCGAACACAAGGGGCTCGACACACCAAGTGAGGACGACGACGAACCCCACAAACAGAGCACCAGTAAACAAAAGGATTTCCCACAAGAAGTCAAAACAGTAAACTTACTTCACGTGACGAACAGAACGACGCCACAAGAGATACGCGCCATACGGCCTATCCCAAAGGAGTCTCGCCAATGGTTGTTAAAACCAATCACCTTCTACCATCAGGATTACTCTAGAAGTATCCGGAACGCAGGCTGGACTGCCTTGGTATTAGATCCAATAATCGGCGAACTCCATTTTACAAATGTCTTGATGGACAGCGGCAGTGGTCTAAACCTGTTATACCAGGACACAATCCGCAACATGGGGATAGACCCAACAAAAATTCATCGTAGCAAAACCTCCTTTCAAGGGGTAACGCCAGGCCTGGATGCCCGTTGCATGGGTTCTCTCCGGCTAGAAGTTATGTTCGGCTCCCCCGATAACTTCCGTTGCGAACAGCTAACTTTCCACATCACCCCATTCTCAAGTAGCTATCAAGCACTGCTGGGACGTGAAGCTTTCGCCCGCTTTAATGCAATACCACATTATGTATCTCTTATGATTAAGATGCCTGGTCCACGAGGCATCATCTCATTAAAGGGAAAACATTGAGTGTTCCTCCCGCGCGGAAAACAGTGCGGCTGCCTTGACAGCCCCACAATAAAGCGGCTTCACCAGCCAAAGCATCTAAACAGGTCGTCAAGACCACGGACACGGCTAGACGAGTCCGGCATAAACATACAATTGATAAAGGCTTAATAGCCGTATACCCCTATACTAGGGGCTCCACACATATAAAACAAGAGATAATAAAGCTCAATTTTACCCATTTCGATTTATACTTTGTTTATTTAGTATAACTCATGTTCGACATGATCTTTCTTTAACTAAGTTCCTCTCTTTTATAGATGAACACCATGCTACGCCCGTCCAGGATACGGCACAACGGAGACACAGGCGCAGACGTGCAGCAGGGACCCGTTCCAAGGATTCTTTTCAGATTAAGACCCTGCGTAAACCTTTTTTACTGTCTCTTGTTGATACACATTGCCTGGTTTCTTGGTATAACCAAGGAGGAGGCTGGCGTTTTGGCATGTGGCCACGTCATAGTTTTTGCGCGTACCTGGACACTAGGGGCTTATTACTAAGGGCATTATCCCGCCCGCCCTCATAAAGACCGAATACCTCAGGGAGTGTTCGGCGTCGCGAGTTTGGCCTTATATGCATCAGCACCGAATCATGTCTTTGGTCAAATGTTGGGTTTGCCGGCTCCTGTGTTTTGCTGCCTTACGTTCTGCTCTATCGGCTAAGGCGGCACCAGGAGAACTACTGCGATTGTGCCCCGGTTCGGCCAGGCGAGCACCTCAGTAGAGAAAGCCGAAAACTGACTGTCATGATATAGCGTGAGACTGGTCAACCACTCGATGACATACCGGAATCTTTAGGATTCCTCCGCAATAACGAAGGGCCGTTTCCCTGCCAGGCACATACGCGCCCCGAGTTCGGGTGAGCGCAGGCGCCACCAGGGGCTATATAAGTAGCCTCAATGTCAAACTCCTATGGCTAAGTGAAAGTGATAAAGCATCATAGTCCGATTGCCTAGTTCGCTGCGCTATCACCTCTTTTGTAGGACCAAGATGTTGGATCAAGTGTGAAAATGCGCCTTCTGCGAACACCCCCGCATTATGTGCATGGGGGCTGAAGCCGACGACTGCCATCTTTCAGATTATATATACATATATATTAAACAGCCGCACAGGAGGTATCATAATACTTGCAGGCACAAGTATAAAAAGCTTCTACAATTTATCAAAATATTGTCTTACAATAATACATGCTATTCAAATATAGTATCCTTCGAGCACTGCGTCTCTATTAAACGAGCGCCTTGCAGAACTTCCTGAAAATAGCGCTCGGGAGGTACTCGGCTTCCATCCGAGTCTGGGGATGCAACAGCGGTGGCCTCCATTTCCGCCCAGTATGTCTTGACACGGGCAAGAGCCATCCGCGCACCCTCTATGCACGCTGACCTCTTCATCGCATTGATATGCGGCGCCGCACCAAGGAACTGCTGCACCAAGTTGAAATAACTTTTCGGCTCTGGTCTCTCTGGCCACAAATGACTCACGACATACTTCATGGCGAGTCCGGACAACCTATTTAGCTCGGCCCATTCGGCCAAACGATCGGCTAATGACAGTGGATGCTCTGGATTGTGGAACTGCGACCAAAAGAGCTTTTCCACTTAGCGATCTTCTTGATCTCGGAAGTGCTCGGCCGCATCTGCGGCACTCGCTGCTAAATCCAGATAGGTGTCCGCCGTACTCCACATCTGGTCTAACAGAGCATGTTTAGGATCACAAAACTTCCTCCGCAGCATAAAGGGCTTTCCAGCCGTGATTTCTCCGGCCTGATGCAGCTCCTCCTTCACAGCTCTCATCGCAGAGCGAGCATCCTTGGCATCGACAACGACCTTCTTCAGGTCCGTCTGTTCCGCCCGATCTTCTTTTTCAAGAAGCTTGCAACGGTCAACAGCGTTCTTCAGCTTCACGGCCATCTCGGCCATTTCCTTCTTGCTTCGGCAGTGAGCAGCCTGTTCGGCTTTCAGCTCTTCAATTGCCTTTCTGGTAGCCGCATCACTTTTCCTGGCTTGCTCCTTGGCTCGGGCAAGTTCCGCCCAAAGATTCTCCATGGCAGCAGCACCATCCGTATCAAGCGCACACATTGTAAGATACTGGCATAAAGCTCCTCTTACCAGGCGCCGCCAAAGGAATTACATACCTTGTGCCTCGTCAAGCTGCTTGTTGACAAGCGTGATGTTGGCATCTGCCACGTCAAGTTGCCGCTTTAGCTCGGCAAATCCATCAGTCCGGCTGGCCACCGGACACTTCGCCACCTACGTATAAAGGCGGCATATTAGACCTGGGATTATGATCCTCTATGCGCCGTCACTTTTGACAACACACAGAGTCTCAGGGGCTACTATCTACATAGGGCGCATCTTATTTATGCGCAACTGTCCAAAAAGGGTACATTATTTCGCGTACCTCAAAACCTATCAGTAAACTCCCGACGGCCTCATGCAATCCGCTCTCCGCGGATGAAATCCTCTCAATCACCGTACCATCAATGCACGGTGCTCCTCTGAGATAGATGCTCACCCTAGCAGATCCTTCAGCTCCTCCGACGGCGCACCAGACGGCGCTAGACTTGTCCGATGGCCCTTTTTGAAGGCCGGACGCGGAGGGCTTTGGGGGGCCATATGACTACCTTCCGGCCCCGCCGGATTTGGAGAAACCCTCCGCGATGATACCTCAGGGTCGCCCGCCTCGCAAGGCGGTACGGCAGGGGGAGGCATTCCGCTCTCCATCATCTCCGGAAGAAGATCCCCCGAAGACGAGCTGTGCTGAGAAGGGCTAAGGTCCGAGCTACAAGGTAAATTTTCGATTACTTTTCTCAGATATAAAGCGGGGATTTCTCTCGTTTCTTAAAAAGAAAACTCCTCTCTACTTACGGCTCGGTGGAGGGTTGATCCCTAATTCGGCCGAAGTATCCCCCAGCACATGACCCTCTGGCGAAGATTTCTTCCCCCTCTTTAAGGCCATGGTCTCCGGGTCTTCAGAGGCGGTTCTCTTCTTCCCCTGAGGAGAGGAATTTTTGATTCCTCCCTTCCGGACAACCTCCTTTGAGGAGGCTGTAGCTCCCTTGTCCCCCCCCTCGCTTCCCTTTGAAGGCACAACCTCCAACATCCTGACTAGCACAGGACCCGACGTGGTCTCGGGGAGGGGGCCGGACACCTGATTAGCTTTGCTTTCGCTATCCACTCCTGTTTAAAGGACAACTCTTTTAGGGGCAATTTTATGATAAATATACGGATAGCGAGTCCGGGCACAAGGCTACTTACTTGAGTATCCGGACGATTGCAGCTCAGACCTGCGTCCTTCGTAGAATCCGGACACACTACTTGTGGACCGAAGAACAATTTGTACATCTCCACGGGCGTCATGCCAAGAAAATGTTGGAGAACTCGTGGTCCCTCCGGGTTGAACTCCCACAGGCGGAGGGGGCAACGTTTGCAGGGCAGAACTCGGCGAATTAACATAACCTATGTCACCATGACCAGACTGATGTCTCTTTCTAGGAGATCTCGGATGTGGCCCTGCAACTGGGGCACGTCCTTTGCCGGCCCCTAGTCCAGCCCCGTATTGACCCATGACGCCAGTTGTGGCGGGGGACCCGAGCGAAAGGCAGGTGGCGCCACCCACTTAGGGGCCCTGGGAGCGGTAATATAAAACCACTCTCGCTGCCATAAGTTGGACTCCTCTTGAAAAGAGCCCTCGGGCCATGGAGTACCAGCATTCTTGCTTATAAAAGCACCTCCGCACTCCGCGTGCCGTCCCTCGATCATCTTCGGCTCTACTTTGAAGGTCTTGAGCCATAGTCCAAAGTGAGGAGTGATACGGAGGAAGGCTTCACACACGACGATGAATGATGAAATGTGCAGGATGGACTCCGGGGCTAAGTCATGAAATTCCAGCCCATAATAATACATGAGCCCCCTCACGAAGGGATCCGTCGAGAAGCCTAGCCCCCGAAGGAAGTGAGACATGAACACCACACTCTCACCGGGCTTGGGAGTGGGAATGACCTGCCCTTGAGCAGGCAGCCTATGCGAGATTTCGCCGATCAAGAACCTGGCCTCTCTCAACTTCAGCACGTCCTCCTCCGTGACGGAGGAAGGCATCCATCGCCCTCGAATGTCGGAACCGGACATTGTCGAAGGTCCGAAGCGCCTGAAATCTAGAGCCTTGGGTGTTGGAACTCGAGGCGAAGGGCGAACTCGTCTGAGATTGAAAGAAAGGAGTAAGGCCTTGGTCTCTTTATAAGAGGTTGAATTCCAAGGGCCTTCCCCGTGACCGTTTGGGACTCGCCTTTGATCGAGGAAATATACCAACGGGTACGGTTGGGTTACCCATGCCCGTGTTGATGAGAATCCCGGAATAAGGGGACACGATCTCTGCTTTAACAAGACATGCCAAGGAAACCACCTCGCTAAACGCGCTAAGGTGGGACAATAAAACGATTCGAATAAAGACTTGGCCGTGGTGTGATGTCACGCCGCGGAATACGTCAGCAGATTAGATTTGTGTAAATATTATTCTGTCTATGGCAATATGTGGAAACTTATTTTGCATAGCCGGACACTACATTTGTGTTCAAAATCTTCTATGAAGTACTTGGAGGAGGAACCCGCCTTGCAATGCCGAAGACAATCTGCGCGCCGGACTCGTCGTCATTGAAGCCTGGTTCAGGGGCTACTGAGGGAGTCCTGGGTTAGGGGGTGTTGGGATAGCCGGACTATACCTTCGGCCGGACTCCTGGACTATGAAGATACAAGATTGAAGACTTCGTCTCGTGTCCGGAAGGGACTTTCCTTGGTGTGGAAGGCACACATTGGCGATACGGATATGTAGATCTCCTACCATTGTAACCGACTCTGTGTAACCCTAGCCCTCTCCGGTGTCTATATAAACCGGAGAGTTTTAGTCCGTAGGACGAACAACAATCATACCATAGGCTAGCTTCTAGGGTTTAGCCTCTCTGATCTCTTGGTAGATCTACTCTTGTACTACCCATATCATTAATATTAATCAAGCAGGATGTAGGGTTTTACCTCCATCAAGAGGACCCGAACCTGGGTAAAACATCGTGTCCCCTACCTCCTGTTACCATCCGACCTAGACGCACAGTTCGGGACCCCCTACCCGAGATCCGCCGGTTTTGACACCGACAGTAGGGTTTTACCTCCATCAAGAGGGCCCGAACCTGGGTAAAATATTGTGTCCCCTGCCTCCTATTACCATCCGCCTTAGACGCACAGTTCGGGACCCCCCTACCCAAGATCCGCCGGTTTTGACACCGACATTAATGCTTTCATTGAGAGTCCTCTGTGTCATCGCCGTTAGGCTTGATGGCTCCTACTATCATCGATAGTGATGCAGTCCAGGGTGAGACTTTTCTCCCCGGACAGATACTCGTGTTCGGCGGCTTTGCAGTGTGGGCCAATTCGCTTGGCCATCTGGAGCAGATTGAAAGTTATGCCCCTGGCCACCAGGTCATGCTTGGAAGCTTAAACTACACGGACGATATCCGTGGAGACTTGATCTTCGACGGACTCGAGCCTCTGCCTTGTGCGTCACACGGCCACAATGAGTACGATTTAGCTCTACCATCGGACAGTGTTCAGGAGATCGCACAGGCAACCGCTCCGACCGTCAATTCGGAGCCAGTTGCGCCGTCCATGGACGAGTGGATGGACCCCGCCACGGAGGCCTTACCCTCAGCGGCGATCGAGCCGAACATCGACCTTACCTTGCACGAGAGCCGTGTTGTTAAACTGCCGGATCCTTCTCCGGCCACGGACTCCGAGCCGCCTGCGCCCGTTCCTATCGAATCTGATTGGGCGTCGATCATGGAGTTTACCTCCGCGGATATTTTTCAGCACTCGCCCTTTGGTGACATACTGAACTCATTAAGGTCTCTCTCCTTGTCAGGAGGATCCTGGCCGAACTATGTCCGGCAGGATTGGGATGCGGATGACGAAGAAATTCGCCGCCCACCCACCACCCACTTAATAGCCATTGTCGATGACTTAACCGACATGCTCGACTCCGACTCCGAATACATCGACGGCATGGACGACAATGCAGGAGACGAACAGGAACCACTGCCCCCAGGGCACTGGACGCCCACTTCACCACATGACGTATACATGGTGGACACACCAAAGGAAAACAACGACGAGGAACGGAAGGACGCAACGAAGGGTAGTTCCCTCGAGAAACAGTCAAAACGGCGGCGTAATCGCTGCCCCAAATCCCGCCTCGGCAGAAACAACGATCATACAGACCCAGCGTTAGAGCAGGGGGAACCATTGCCAGACCACGACAACATGGAGAATCAAGCCGAACAACCCGACTCTGTCAAAGATCATAGTCCAGATGATGTCACATCGGACAGACACCCGGAGCAACAGACTGCCCATCAAAGGCTCGTTGCCACCGCGAGGAGTCTAAAAAACCAGAAGCAAAGGCTCAAAGCTGCGCAAGACACACTCCAAATCAGATGGAGCAAAGTACTCAACATAGCAGCAAAGTACGGCAGTAATTGCCCCACCAGGAGTTACCCGAAGCGGAAGTTGCTACTTGAATTCGATGAGGAGGCCTTAGATCCCCACAACCAAAAATCAAAATAGCCATCTGGCCGGATAGGTGACCTCACGGCCAACATAAAGCGGCAAACAACGCCGCAAATAAGCCAATACGCGATCCACGCGAGGACTCGCATCAAACGGACGTCACTACCAGATCCATCTATGGACCACGTAAGCGCGCTCCAGCGTACAACGCAACACAATAAATATCCGAAGAATGCGGTACACCCGGATACAGGGGTGCCGCACACCCCCTATGTTTCACCGATGAGGTGCTGGATCATGAATTTCCAGAGGGATTCAAACCCGTAAATATAGAGGCATATGACGGAACAACAGACCCTGGTGTCTGGATTGAGGATTATATCCTCCATATCCATATGGCTCGAGGAGATGACCTCCACGCCATGAAGTATTTACCCCTCAAACTCAAAGGGCTAGCTCGGCACTGGCTTAAGAGCCTCCACGAAAGTTCCATTGGAAGCTGGGAAGAGCTCGAAGATGCTTTTCGGGCAAATTTTCAGGGGACTAACGTCCGACCTCCGGACACGGACGATTCGAGTCATATAACTCAATAGCCCGGAGAGTTAGCCCGAAAGCTTTGGAACAGGTTCCTTACTAAAAAGAACCAAATAGTCAACTATCCGGACGCCGAAGCCTTGGCAGCTTTTAAGCATAGCGTCCGTGACGAATGGCTTGCCAGACACCTCGGCCAAGAAAAGCCAAGAACAATGGCAGCATTAACAAGCCTCATGACCCGCTTTTATGCGGGCGAGGATAGCTGGCTAGCCAGATGCAGCATCAGCGATCATAGTACATCCGAAGTTAGAGATGGAAATGGGAAATCACGGTGCAACAACAATAACAAACGTCAGAATAAAGAAGACAACACGAAGAGCACGGCAGTAAATGCCGGATTCAAAAGCTCTCGGCCAAGTCAGCAAAAGCCGCCCTCTAAAGGCGCCAGAGATGAACTGTCCAGCCTAAACAAAATTCTAGACCAAGTATGTTAGATCCATAGCACCCTTGGTAAACCCGCTAATCATACCCACAGAGAATGTTGGGTCTTCAAGCAGTCCGGCAAGCTCAACACCGTACAAAAGGGGGAGGATACACCAAGCGAAGACGAGGATGAGCCTCCCAAGCAAGACATTGGGGAACAAAAGAAGTTTCCACCAGAAGTCAAAACAGTCAATGTGTTACACGCGATCAAGGGAAGAAACAAAGCGGCACTCCCAGAAAAATATTCCCGAAGGCCTATCACCGCGAAGTCCTGCCACTGGTCGTCTCAACCGATCACTTTCGACCATCGTGATTACTCAGCAAGTATCCGGCGTGCAGGATGCGCTGCCCTGGTATTAGACCAAATAATTGACGGATACCACTTTACATGAGTCCTGATGGACAGTGGCAGCAGTTTAAACCTGATATACCAGGATACAATCCGCGAAATGGGGATAGATCCAATGAAAATTTGCCATAGCAACACTACCTTTAAAGGAGTAACGCCAGGCCCGGGGGCTCACTGCACGGGCTCCCTGCTACTAGAGGTTATATTCGGCTTCCCCGATAACTTCCGTAGCGAACATTTAACCTTCCACATTGCTCCGTTCCAAGGTGGCTATCAAGCACTACTTGGACGCGAAGCTTTCGCTCGCTTTAATGCAATACCGCATTACGCTTCCCTCACACTCAAGATGCCCGGTCCACATGGCATCATTACAGTGAATGGAAATATTGAGCGATATTTGCGCGCCGAAGAGAGTGCGACTGCCTTGGCAGCTGCACACTAAAAAAGGCTTCACCAACTAAAGCATTCGATAGGTCGTCAAGACCACGGACACGGTTAGACGAGTCCGGCGCAGCCATATGTAATTCATACCGGATTGATGGCCACACCCCTATTACAAATACAAGGGGCTCAACGCGCATAGACAAGTGGCATTTTTACTCATCTTTAATTATACATGGTTTCTTTTAAAACTTCCTTTCTGCACGACAACTTTTCACCTAAGTTCCTCTCTTTTACAGATGACCATCGTGCTACACTCATCCAGGATATGGCACAATGGAGACACAGGCGCAGACGTGCAGCAGGGACCCGCTCCAAGGATTCTTTTTAGATTAAGACCCTGCGTAAACCTTTTTTACTGTCTCTTGTTGATACACATCCCTCGGATTCTCAAATACAATTGAGAAGGATGCTGACGTCTTGGCATGTGGCCACGTCAGAATAAACGCCCGTACCTGGACACAAGGGGCCTCTTACAAAGGGCACTATTTAGGCACAGTTTATACCATAAAGACCGAATACCTTAGGGAGTGGTCGGCGTCGTGAGTTTGGCCTTATATGCATCAGCTCCGAATCATGTCTTTGGTCAAATGTTGGGTTTGCCCGGCTCCTGTGTTTTGATGCCTTACGTTCCATTCTATCGGCTAAGGCAGCACCAGGAGAACTACTGCGATTGTGCCCTGGTTCGTCCGGACGAGCACCTCAGTAGAGAAAGCTGAAAACCGACTGTCATGATATAGTGCGAGACTGGTCAACCACTCGATGACCTATCGGAATGCTAGAATTCCTCCGATTTAACGAAGGGCCGTTTCCCGGCCAGGCATACACGCACCCCGAGTTTAGGAGAGTGCGGAGCCACCAGGGGCTATATAGTAGCCCCACCGTCAAACTCCTATGGCTAAGTGAAAGTGTTAAAGCATCATAGTCCGGTTGCCTCGTTCGCTGCGCTATCACCTCCTTAATAGGCCAAGACGTTGGGTTAAGTGTGAACACGCGTTTTCTGTGAACACCTCCGCATTATATGCGTGGGGGTTGAAGCCGACGACTGCAATCTTTCAGGTTATATACATATATACATAAACGGGCGCACAGGAGGCATCATATTACTTTCCGGCAAAAGTATAAATATGGCCTTACTACATTTCATAAAAACATTGTGCTTACAATGGGAATACATGTCACTCAAACATAATATTCTTCGAGCACTAGGACTCTACCAAACGAGCACCCTCAAGAACCTCTTCAAAATAGTGCTCGGCAGCTACTTGGCCTATGGCCGAACCTTGCGCCACAACAGTGGTAGCATCCATCTCCGCCCAGTATGCCTTGACACGGGCAAAGGCCATCCGCGAGCCTTCTATGCACGCCGACCTCTTCATCGCATTGATGCGTGGCACCGCACCAAGGAACTGCTGCACTAAGCTAAAATAGCTGTTCGGCTTCGGCTTCTCCGGCCACAAATAATCTACGACGGACCTCATGGCATGTCTGAACAACCTATTAAGTTCGGCCCATTCGGCTAGCTGATCAGTCAAGGGAAGCGGACGCTCTGGAACGTTAAATTGCGACCAGAACAGCTTGTCCACTTCACGATCTGTCTGATCTCGGAAGTATTCTACCGCATCGACAGCGCTTGTAGCCAAGTCCATATATGCGTCCGCCGAACTCCACAGCCGATCTAGAGGGGCATACCGCGGATCTCCCAACTTCCTCTACAGCAGAAAGGGCTTCCCAGCCGCAATATCCCCAGCTTCGCGCAGCTCCTCCTTCTTCGCCCTCATAGCAGAGCGAGTGTCTTTGGTCACCATCGTGGCCTTTTCAAGGTCCGCTGCCTTCACTCGGTTCTCCTTTTCAAGGAACTGGCAACGGTCGGCAGTGTCTTTTAATTCTACGGCCATCTTGGCCATCTTCTCTTTACTTTCGCAATGCGCGGCCTTCTCGGCTCTTAACTCTTCGGCCGCCTTCAAAGCAGCCGCATTACTAACTCTTGCTTGTTCCTTGGCTTGGGCAAGTTTCGCCCGAAGGGTCTCCACGGTGGCAGCTCCGTCTGCAGTCACAACATATTAAAGATACTGGCACCATGCTACTCTTACTATGTGATGTTGACCGGAAAAAACATTACTTACCCTGTGCCTCGTCAAGCCGCTTGTTAACAAGCTTGATGTCGGCATCTGCCGCATCCAGTTGCCGCTTTAGTTCGGCAAACTCATTAGTCCGGCCAGCCACCAGAGCTCCCATCACCAGCACATAAAGCGGTATGATTATTACCTGGGACTACGATCCTCTGTTTGTCGCCGTTCTTGACGACGACCACAGTCTCAGGGGCTACTATCTACACAGGGCACACCTACAAATGTGCGGTACTATCAAAAAGTATATCGTTTCACGTACCTCAAAGCCCGT